>NW_015540848.1:151141-152729 GCF_001515605.1 Sinocyclocheilus anshuiensis | reverse complement strand
ATTTCATTACACCAAATACACAAAATAATGTTCTTTTTAGCAGCATCATATGACCCCTTTAAGAGTGAGGCATTGGGATGGGGGAGGATTTGCCGGAAAACTGTCATAGGACAGAGGTGAGTTGGCTGTGTGTATATATACATATCATACTAAATAAATTGATCAACTAGACGAGCTTCACCTGTGCTGCATTGGTTGATTATCTGATAGTGCTCCTCCCGAAACTTGTTAATAAAACATAATTTCTGGGTTGGGGAACGTTTCAGTTGCATTGCTGTCAATGGAGGGTCAGAAAGCTCTCAGATTTCATAAAAAATATCTTAATTTGTGTTCTGAAGATGAACGAAGGTCTTACGGGTTTGGAACGACATGAGGTTGAGTAATTAATGACAGAATTTTCATTTTTGGCTGAACTAACCCTTCAATTAAGCTGCCAATTTGCTGCTTATTAATAGTTAGTAAGGTAGTTTTTAAGTTCAGGTATTTTAAGTTCAGTTTTACACCCCCACGTGACGCCATCTGATGTAGTTCGTCTTCGTTATGGTACCATATACAGTTTTGGGTGTTTCATTTTTAATTTTATGAAAGCTTCAAGTTCAGTTAATTATTTGTCATGCAATACATGCAAACAGACGACGATGGATACAAATTCTCCAGGAACAGGCCTCCTCTGCCCTTTCATTCGACAACATTTCATTCATGCCCCCGTGACAATCTCGGAGGTACTGGATGAGAGTACAAAGTAAGGAATGGTGGGAGAGAACTGTTTTAATGGAATTTGATGATGCAGAATGGAAAGAAAACTTTCGTGTGTCTCGGAGAGCATTTGTAAGAGCCATGCACTTTTGTTTGCCATCAAACAGTTGACCACTGCTGTGTGTATCCTGTCGCAAAATGCAGCAAAAAGCCCTACACGAGGGTAATAATGTGATTAAGGTGTGTACATGTCTAGACTGCACTTCAATAATGCGACTAAAATAGGAATACTCCAATGTCTTAATTTGATTTGGATAGTGTGATTAAGGTGTGTACTTGTCTATACTGCACTTCGATAATGCTACTAAAATAGGAATACTCCACATGTCTTAATTCAATTTGTGTTTACTTCAAGTATGACTTTAGCTGTATTAAGGTAATCAAAAATCTCTGTTTACATGGTAGAGTATTGTCTTAATCGTGTTAATATCGGAGTATTGTTGTCCATGTAAACATACTGAATGATTTCTGAAAGATAACATGACACTGAAGACTGGAGTAATGATGCTGAAAATTCAGCTTTGCATCACAGAAATTACTTGTAAAATATATGAAAGTAGAAAACATTATTTAAAATAACTATTATTTTAGTAATATTTCAGAATATTACTGTTGTTACAGGTTTTTTTATTTATTTATTTTATTTTATTTTTGTGTGTGTCATTTAAAAAAAAAAATGCAGTCATGGTGAGCATAAAAGACTTCTATCAAAACCATTAAAAACATCGACCCCAAACTATTGAACAGTAGTGTATATAGGCAAAATAGCTAAACTAATACTATATATATATATATATATATATATATATATATACTAAAATATAGTATTCAT
>NW_015540848.1:73059-150525 GCF_001515605.1 Sinocyclocheilus anshuiensis | reverse complement strand
GAGAGAGGACCAGGCCTGGACTTTATTTTGTGTTTTGGTTCTGTTTGTGCGTGACAGTTTTGTTTAAATGTTCGCCGGTTCCCGCCTCCTTCTTCCTGACCTACGAATGTTGTTACAGTTATATAGTAAATGTTAATACAATTTAGGGTGTTTTAAACAAGTGAATCTTGTTAAAAGTTACATGCTGTGGCCGTGGCTGCCCGAGGCGGTGGTGCTGGAACGATGGAAGACGAGGTGGGACGGCGAGCTCGCTGCCGCGCTCCTGGGTCGAGGAGGGGTGGCTGCCGTCCGAGAGGGAGCGAAGGAGTCGGCCCCGTTCGCCAGGAGGCCAGAGCCTGCTGGAGATGCGGGGACCCGGGTCATTTTCTGGACCGGTGTCCAATAAAGGAGGCGGGAACCGGCGAACGTTCAAAGAAAACTTTAATAATAAAATAAACACAAAATAGTGCGACAGCCCCTCGCGGACGACTGTCGCGCACAAACAGAACCAAAACACAAAATAAAGTCCAGGCCTGGTCCTCTCTCGTCTTTCACTGTCGTAACTCCTCCTTTTATCCTTCCGGAGCTCCTCCGTGGGACTCGAGACCGGTGAGTGGTGCAGGTGTTGCTCATTATCAATTACTCCACCGGCCTCGCTCCGTTCCCACGGCTCTCGGCCCCACCCCCACTCATCACACAAGGGTTTTCAGTATTCCTAGAAACTTCCAGACCAGTATGTTGGGGAAGGCTGGACACCCCTGCATTATGGTTTTGCATTCTCTCTTTGGCTAGAATTTGGCTTCCTTTTGAATCAACTTGCCTTGTTGAGAGTGTGCCTACGATTCCTTAAAATGCCCGCTCTATAGGCAGCAGTGCAACACTCACCTGTCTGCACATGAGTGCCAGTCTTTCTTTTAACTGTGAAAGCTCTGCTCTCTGTCTCTCTATCTCTCCGTCTCTCTGTCTGTCAATCTCGCCATCATCCAAGATGGAGGAGGGGCCATTCGGGAGCCGCTGTGGGAAAAACAGAGGAACATGAGAAAAAAAAGATTCAAAAGATTCAAAACAATATCCAAATAGTTCTGACTCACCTCCTTTCCATTGTCCAAACCCCGCTCTCTCCTTTTAATCTGATCCCGTAAAGACAGAACCTAAGTATAGCGAACAAATCTAAGCATGCAAGGCCAGCGTGCCACATACAGAGAGAAAAGGAGGTACAAAATATATTGCAAAAGTATGATGTTCACCTCATTTGTGGATGTTTCCAGCTCTTCCTCTAGAACAGCAACTCTCTCTAAAGCCACACGCAATCTCTCACGCACCTGAGGGAGAGAGAGAAGAACAATAGACAATGAATCAACAGGGAGAACCTGTCCAAAAAAAATTCTCACCTCTATGAAGAGACGAAGTAATTCTGTAGATGTCTGACTGTTTAAACACTGCTTTGAAAACTTCGTAATGAACTCATAAAGTGCAATATGAGAAGGTTTCCTGCTTCATTGATAGCTGTGCCTTAAAGTGCCCCTATTATGGATTTTTGAAAATTACCTTTCATGCAGTGTGTAACACAGCTCTAAGTGAATGAAAACATCCTGCAAAGTTTTAAATCTGAAAGTGCACCGTGTATAAAGTTATTGTCTCTCAAAAGAAAGAGTCGACTCTGAATCATTGAAACGAGTCGTTTTTAAAACGAATCCCAAGCCGTTTCATGTTGACATTTGCATATTGCCCGCCCACTTGTTAGTCTTTTCAGGTTGGTCTGAATGAAAATGCAAATTCATTCTTTGCCACTAGATGCCGCTTTTGGAGCGGTAAAAATAGCTGTTTCCCCAGTAACGCTGTACACAAAGCAGCACTGCTCACAAACGCTGTGTTATCAGGCATTACAGGCTCATGATGAAATGAAAATGAGACCAATCGACCAATCACCGCAGATTAGCGTCACACAAAGGAGGGGTTTGGAAAAAAGAATCGTTAAAGGAATCGTTTGGGAGTCATTGAGCAAATAAGGTAAAAATAAATGCATATTATAAGACAATGAAAGTGTTTTTTGATCTTGCATGCATGTCAACCTGTTGTTGGGGACTCCCAAAACCAAAATATGAACCTTTCATAACCCATAATAGGGGCACTTTAAAACAGAATTAATAGGTTATGTTTTTCGGGTCTTGAAGGGACCAAATGAAACTACTTTTGCATCAGTGAAATAATGGCTTAGATTTTGTTATTTCCCTTCACACAAAGCTATTGTATAGCTTTAGAAGACTTCAAATACAGTACATGAGTCATATGGGCTACTTTTGTGATACTTTTATGGTGCTTTTTGTAATTTTTGGAGCTTTAGGCCACTGTTTTCATTATGAGCAGGACTAACCAGCACAACACAATGAAAACAGAAATCAAACAACAGCTGTGTTCGGAAAACTTCAGATATTTAGATTTATCATCATGCTGACAGTGTAGGACAGGAGAGAGTGGGGAAGGGCTGCTGACCTTTTCGTCCAGGGCTTTATGGTGTTCGAACAGGGACTTGAGGGCCTTGAGCACCTCCACCTCACTGGAGACTCCAGCAGGAGACTGAGCCTGCCTCTTCACCACAGTCATCCTCAGAGAGCGCTCGTGACGAGACACGAGACACTCCAGATGCTCCAGCAGGAGCTAGACGGCACAGGAAAGAAATAGAGAAAGTAAGAATGTAAATAGGGAGACAGGAGCTAGTTTTTACCTTTTTTTACTCTAGTGAACATTTCCCAGAGTAGCATTGACTCCCAGAGAACAGTCTTAGGAGCAGTGTTGGGGGTAACGCATTACAAGTAACGCGAGTTACGTAATCAAATTACTTTTTTAAGTAACTAGTAAAGTAACACATTACTTTTTAATTTAGAAGGAAATATCTGAGTTACTTTTTCAAATAAGTAACACCAGTTACTTTGTTTCCCATGTCTTGACTGACAGCTCTCGTGTTGCCATGTTGAGAGAAATCCGGAGTAAGTGCAGAAGCCTTTCACACAGTGTTTGCTGTGTGAACATGATGTTACTGTAGCTCTAGACTAAACATGAACATGTATTTACTCCTCTCACCTGCAGAAAAAAACATATTCAGTGCTCCTCAAAATGAGTAAAAACATATACAAACCTGCAATAATTAAATATGTTAAATAAGACAAATATCATTTATGTATTTAATCCCATTTTATTAACTAGTGTTTTTGATACTGACCTTCAATGATCCAATTCAACCATACTAAGCAAAAATGACACATTTGTGTTTCATTTTTGTTATTGCTGAATAGTCTTGAACTTTCTTCTTCTGCGTCATATTCTTCATGCAATTTGTTTGAGCTGCGCCCTCTACTGTACAGACGTGAATTTACATTTCCTTCAGCCTGAGGCGTATTCATTTCACTTTTGTTGTGAAAGGGCTTTTACATTTGTAAAAGAATAAATTTTTTATATTAAAAACAAAAAAGCAACAAACTGCCCAGACTTAAAAACTAACTCGAAAAAACATAACACATTACTTTCCATAAAAAGTAGCTAAGTAACGTAATTAGTTACTTTTTTAGGGAGTAACGCAATATTGTAATGCATTTTAAAAGTAACTTACTTTTTAAAAGTAACTTTCCCCAACACTGCTTAGGAGAGTCTTATTATTATTATTATTTAAAAAAAAGTCTCAAACCTTAAAGAGTCTACAAAAAACGGAATATTTCCACCATTATTCCAAGGAAAAATTGGACACAAGTTGACCTTGCTACCACAATAGTAATATAAAAGTAAACTGGAATGAAACAAAGAAAATTAAAATTTTAAATTTGATGCATTTAAGGGTTAGTAACTAGCTACAGAAAACATCCATTTATGTCACTGGACTTCTGACTCTAGTTACTGAGATAAAGCCCTTGTGAAAACTAGTCTATATAGAGTATATGGTAATGGATATGGTATGGAGTGGGATATCGCACCCCAGCCAAAACATTTCATTAAAAACAAACGCCCTAAACACAAAACCACAAACACAGGCAGGGGATATAAAGAGGATGTGATGTCTGTTTCACACGCACAGATTATGGTTATGGAGTTACTGACCCGTGTATTGTTCCTCTCCGCCTTGAGCTCAGCAATCTCCTCTTCTCTCTCCAGCAGCTGCTCCCGACAGACATTCAGCTCTTTGGTCAACACTGCAAACTCCTGGTCACACACACAAACACACACATAACAGAAAATAAGCTCTGTTCTGATCTTTACAGGCTCCTAACAATCAACACAAATAAGCCAATGAGTGTGTATCCAGTGCAGTGGTCAGCCTGAAATATATTTATGGATCACTCAAACCACACACACATAACACAGAAATAAACACATACACCACATACATGTGTCCACCGTGTAGTCTGGGCTTCAGACAGCCTGCCTACGAACCACCCACAGACTCACTGACCATCTGAGACACAGTGCATACACACAACTCAAACACACACTTTCTCAATCTGGCAAGCTCTAATCTGATTGGCTGACTTCACACCATTTCACTAGGTGTAAGAGCCCACAGGGTTTATTATCAGTCTGTCTGAAAAGTTGTGTTTGCAGGCTGATACAAGAAGATTAGCTGCTTTGAAGATGAAATAATCACTAGATTTGCCTAGGATTGATAGGTTAGTGATATCAAAACTTTGAAAGATACTACAATATATGTTTACCAGGGCTGATATTGTTGACTAAGACTATTACAAATTTTGTTGATGAAATTAAGCTAATATATATGTATATACATATATATATATATATATATTAGTGCTGCCAAACGATTAATCGCAATTAATCGCATACAAAATAAGTTTTTGTTTGAATAATATATGTGTGTGTTCTGTGTATATTTATTATGCATATATAAATACAAACAAATGCATGTATATATTTAAAAAAATATGTTGTTTATATATTTAATATATTTATTTATAATATAAATTATATGAATATAAATATAGACATGTAAATACAAAATATATACTGTATGTGTGTGTATTTATATATACATAATAAATATACACAGAACACACACATATATTATTTAAACAAAACCTTTTATTTTGTATGCGATTAATCGCGATTAAGTACTCACCCTCACATCGTTCCAGTCCACTAAGACCTTCAATTCATCACCCAGAACAGAAGAAATCGTTGAATATTAATGAGTAATTATTTTTGTTTTCTTTGCGCACAAAAAGTATTCTTGTAGCTTCATAAAATTAAGGTTGAACCACTGATGTCACATGGACTATTTTAACGATGTCTTTACTTCCTTTCTTGGCCTTGAACGTGTCAGTTGCATTGCTGTCTATGCAGGGTCAGAAAGCTCTCGGATTTCATCAAAAATATCTTCAATTGTGTTCTGACGAAGATGAACGAAGGTCTTACAGGTTTGGAACGACATGAGGGTGAGTAATTAATGACAGAATTTTCATTTTTGGGTGAACTATCCCTTTAACCACACAACAATGAAACCATAAGAATAATAGAAGAGCAGAACATATTCAGAAAATCTACTGCAATTACAAAAACGTCCGATGACACCAACTTAACACAAGGTGAGGATAATGGTCAATGTGTGTCTGTGTGAGGGATGCACAGTATACAGTAATAAAAAGTACAATAAAAAAGTACAATTGAAAACAAAAAGGTACTGTGGTACGATACCATCATTTGTTCATTTTGTTACCTGACCAAGAGGACAACATGCTGCAATTCAGCACAGTTCAACAGTTTGGGCAGTGAGATATGAATGGGAGTGAGACGTGTGAACATCTCATGGAATAACGTGTGAGATTTTTTAAATCACTTGTTGAAAGCATGTTACATTTTTCCCCTGAATAACTATCAGTTTTTACTAAAACATACAGAATCAAAATTTTCCATTGTATAGAATCACAAAATGAATCATGTTTAATAATTTAACACACCAACACTCCCAGTTTATGAATTAAAAATGTTTGAAAACAAGCAGCATTCTCATCGTTCAGGGCCAAAAAGGTTGATAACCACTGGTTTAAATAAAATTTCTTAAACATCTATAAATCTAATTTATTAGTATAAACCAAATCCAGACAGGATGCTCAAGAAAAGTAGGCATTCACACTCTTTGCATAGAGAATTTAATGATCATCAAAAGTTAAAATGTATTTCTGTACACGTCAATATGACCAGCAGACGAGAGCAGACGAAAAATCTTTGCTACAAAAGTGTAGAGAAAGATTTCTCAATAATTGCACATTTGCATTGAGTTCAGAGTTTGTTTGCACTTCCCATGCGTTTGTTGTTGTTGTTGTTGTTGTTATAACCTACAGTATGTGTGTGAGCATCTCTTTACCTCCTCCTTTGATATGTGCATACATTTTGCAAACAAACTGCCCAACTGAATGTGCTAATGCACTGACTTAAAAAAACATGAGATTCTGCAAATTACTGATATTATTACTGATATATATTATTAATTATTTTATTTATTGACAGCCCAACATCATTTCAGCAGTAATCTGAGGCCAGTATCGTAAATGCCCAAATGTTGGTATCGTGTTTGTGCGCGTGTGAGACTGAATCAGAGTTTGTTACTTTTATTGCTTCTGTGTGAACAGATGACAAAGTCCACATTCTGAACACTCCAATGAGCAACTCTCGGGTGTAAGGTCTTCATAGCACCATGTTGTGTAAGATGACATATGGCCTCACACGGCTGCCACTGCGAGCCTAAAGCCACACCATCTTTTTCCAGCCGCCTATATGTGATCGGGCACCTTCCTCAAGAATCCCACACCACACACCTTCCCTGTCTTATACGCAGACAGAATCGCCATATTGCATGTGCAATTATGTACTTTGTGTGTCCATTTACTTAAACGCACAGCAGATGTTGGCATTTTATTGAATATGTTTGCGAGATGATGTAAAGAAACACTAATAACTTAACCTAAAAGTGAATCAAATCCTGGATCAATCAAGTCAGCGACTCAAAACAAAAGGAGATTCGAATCCGAGCCAATCTTACTAAGCAATCACATTCCCTCCGCAATGCAAACCAAACCCCTATCAAAATGTCTTTAACAAGCGAAGCACAATTCTCGACCAATCACGTTGCATGCACCTTCAGAGCTCAAATCGACCAATCATGTCTCCTTTCCTTCGTGATGAATGCGTTTGGTGGGTCACGTCTCCATCCTGTCTATATCTAACCGCCTCACTTTCTGCCAACAGGCAAAAATAGGGGAAAGAAGCTGGAGCAAATAAGGAGGAGAGGAAAGGAGGAGAAGGAGGAGTGGTATAGTGGTACACAGATGGTAACTCAGTGGGCCCATAGGACTTTGGCATTCTGGAAATGTACCTTGCTGAGATTGGACTAGGATTATGCTTGGCACAAGTATGCCAAACACAATTGCGTGATAATGTCCTGCCTTATTTCTCTCTCTCATTCAAGCTCCTGCTATGGCTCCACTGACACAAAGGACCTCAACAATGGCTTTACGTCCTCTTTTTCAGCTTTCTCGATTTGCTTTTCTCTCATGCATCCAAAACTGATGGGATGCACCGACTGAACCCTGCTTAATGTATCACTGCTCTGAATATGTGTCTGCTTATTTCAGAGAGTGTTTGCATATGTTTGTGTGTGTGAAAGAGAGAGAGAGAGATATTGATTCTCCCTCTCTCTGTGTTGCTATGCCCCTTAAATATCCAGTCATTCTCCCAGAAAATGGGTCTCTCTGATACCCAACAGTTATTTCAAGCCACACGTTGGTGGCAGTCTGTCCCAAAATGTTTCCAGTGATACAGTCATTGATATTTAATTGGCATACAAATATGGTGTTAGAAATGTATAAAAATGAATATGTTCACAAATACAGAAGCATGAACGTGTAACCTAATTCACATGAACAAAACACCATTCATAAATATGCAATTAATATGCTTTGATAAATTGTTCAGTGTTTTTGCATTTAATAATTTATTGTTCAATCTGTATTTGCAAATTGTCACACATTTGTGGGTCGCCTTGGAATTGTGACTTTTCTGACAGGTTTTGATTAACAAATTCTTTTGTAACAAGTATATTTTCTTTAGACTTCACAAAATTATTTTTGTTAACTGGTATTTTGTCTTATTTACCTGTAAAAATATTTAAACATCTAGATACATTTACTTGGGATGAAAAACTGCAAAATATATTGTTTTCAAGGAATATATGTTAAATTACTCTCTTACACCATTAGGAAATTGTTTCTTGTTTCTACCAAAAAGATAACAAAATAATTGACATATTTTGTTCAATCTATGGTGAAAAGGGGGAAAAAAATGTTTACTAAAGGGTAAGAAATACAAGCTAATAATATTGATATATTCTGTAAAACAAGACTGCTGATGAAGAAAAGTTAAGTTCAACACTGTGACTCAAGTAGTATCCTGTTGTCTCTCTTCTGTACAATGTGCTTTTATGGAGAAGGAGTAATGTTACGCTGAAATGGTACAATTACACAGGAACACTCGGATGTCACTGCAAACAAATGTACCACCTGAAAATTCAGGTAATGACAACTGAATTTTAATGAAACCCACACATTATGCAAAGAGCTTTTTTTTTCTTCTCTCCACTAGGAACATTGTGGTCCAGAGAGTTTGGGATATTAGAAGGGACTCCTTATTTTTTACACACACAACATAACTTCAGGATTCACTTTACTACAAATCAAAGTGGTTGTCGCTCTCCAAATTTTGCAGTGTACATATATGTCTTTCAGCACTATATATATATAGTGGCAAACAGGCAGCAAGGATGACAGTGACAAAGTAAGCGACTTAAAATACTAAACTAAAAGTACTGCTTTTATTTTGTTCCTGTGTAATTGTACCATTTAAACGTAACACAACTCTCCTATAATAAGACATACTGCAGAGAAAAGACTTAAAATGTAGCATCCCGACTTGTAAAACAGGTCACATAATCATAGATAAACAGATAATCTCAAAAAGATATGTGGAACACCTTAAATTAGATCAGAGGAGACAAAACAGTTCAAGACCTGATGCAAAAAGGACCAGAAAAGCAAGTCTGGAAGACTAAGATTGGCTTAAATGTTAGCCAAATCAGACAAATATACATACAGACTGCCCAATGCAAACAAAGGACATGATACTAACAAGACAAGCTGAGTTCTGACTCTTTGAAATTCTTTTCATCTGTCTGTATGCAACATCACTTATACTTCACTGGCAGCTCATCCTCAGACATGGTTCATCTCAATGACCTGTTTTTCCAAGCAAACTATTCAGTCCAAGAAATTCTTAAGGGAATATTCTAGGTTCAACAGATTTTCAAGCAGCTTTGTATTGTTAAAATGTTGCAAATATAAATGAACAATGTGTACTCTTTCTCTGTGTTACCTGCACCCGATATATTTGATATATCGATATTTGATTATCGGTGATTGTTCAGCAAAAGTCAGCTCCATAACCTCCAGGACCTGAAGACATTTGACAGCTCCAGAGCATTTGTTAAAACTACAGATTGAACGTCCGCATTTTCATATTCCTGCCCACAGACAGTCAGATCACAGGGCGGCATCAAAACCAAATGTGCATTATGGATGTTGAACTTCTTGGCAAAAGAAAACGTCACAGCCCTTTTTCTCTGTTTTCTTTAGTCATGTATCACAGATTACATTTTTTTTTTCGCATTTCTACTGCATAGACAGCCAAGTTTTATTAAAAGCCATCTTTCCAGCAGTAAATTCCCTCTTTAAGCTGAAATGACAGCATTTGTGTCGTTAATTATCACCAAAAAACTGTTTCAACCTTTATCTAAAAAAATTAAATAGTGTCATTTTAATAAGAATCCATGTGAATTTTGCACAAGGGAAGAAAACACGAATGCAAAATTTGCTAATTTTCAGGTTGGTCACAAGTATTCGCTGTGCTGACCAAAGAGAAAGCTGCTTGATTAGAAAGTGACTTCTGTGTGAACTATGCTTTATACATAGCTAGGCTACTGACAACAGACAATGGACCTTTTTTTGCCCACAAGATTTTGATATTTTGCTCATGTGACTGCACCTTTACAGTAAGAAACGCACAAAGGAAGACAATAGGGTCAATTTGGAGGATTAAAAGCAGAAATGTGAAGCTATAAGTTTGCAAAAGCACTTACATCAATTCTTCTGTTAAAACCTGTGTATTACTTGAGCAGTACTGTAAATCTATATAAATTATTGTTTGTTTGTGGTGTTGCACTGTTATGGGAACATTGTAAAATCAAATATAACTTTACACAGAAAAGGTTATTAAGTGACCTTTTCACACTAAAATCATGTTAACACATATTGTGCACATCTTCTCTTTTTATTTCTCTTTTTTTTTATAAAAAAAAATTGTGAGTATTTTACTGTTTACAGATTGGCCCATTTTGCTTCCATTGTAAGTGCCTCACTATAACCCAAGTTTTTGCTTGTTTTTCTTTTGTTTTGTTTTTTAAACAAGTGGAAATTATTTCTTGTAGTAATCAACCACACATGCTGTCGTTTGAGCATACATTGGACTGAACCCCAGGTATTCCATTAAAACATGTTACTCCACATGAAGATGATATTTATATTATTTTAAATATTTTGCTTCCATTGTAAGTGCCTCACTATAACCCAAGTTTTTGCTTGTTTTTCTTTTGTTTTTTTTTTAAACAAGTGGAAATTATTTCTTGTAGTAATTAACCACACATGCTGTCGTTTGAGTATACATTGGACTGAACCCCAGGTATTCCATTAAAACATGTTACTCCAAATGAAGATGATATTTATATTATTTTAAATTAAGG
Source organism: Sinocyclocheilus anshuiensis (assembly GCF_001515605.1). NCBI lineage: Eukaryota > Metazoa > Chordata > Actinopteri > Cypriniformes > Cyprinidae > Sinocyclocheilus > Sinocyclocheilus anshuiensis. The sequence goes on along the minus strand of NW_015540848.1, from coordinate 139,697 downwards.
TGCACAATATATCAACATAATTACGAATATTCACATTATGAATCTCCTGCAACTTCAAATATTGTTTTAAACACACGTACAGGATCCCTAATGTGTACCTGAGGCAGTGCGATGGAGAGTTGTCTCTGTAGCGAGTCCTTCTCGTGACCCAGCTCTCGCAGACGTAGCTGTGCCGTGCCGAGACTCTCCTGGGTCTCTCTGAGACTCTCTAGCAGCCGCTCTCTCTCCGTCAGCATGTTCACCATCAGAGACTCTAGATTTCCAGTGCTCCCGCCCTCGTCTCCACCGCGGGCCTCCCGGCCCCCATAGCCACCACTCATGCCCCCTGCACCGCCCCCCATACCCCCACCACCTCCGGCAGGAGAGGACGGGCCTCCTCCACCACCACCCCGCCCGTCCTCCGAGATGGTGGGCATCACCTCACACATCATCTTGAGGCCGTGAACAGGTGCGAGAGTTTAAGGGCGAGTGTGTGTATGTCTTGGCCCTACAAGTTTGCAAAGAGGAACTTGCGAGAATCACAGTGTGGGACCGCGAATCTGACGGTGTTTGCGTGCCTGAGAGCCTATGGTAAAGAGATAAAACAACTTGTCATTCATATGCGGGTGTCTAGGATGGTGTAGCGTGTGGTCTGTGGAAAGAACGTGTGCCTTAACAGTCTGTAATGTGTGAGGGAATGTGAGTATTGCAGATATGTTATATTATGCGTGCAGTTGTTCTCTCTTTCTTTTCCTCTATATCTTGTCCCTCAGTTAGTGTCTGTTTGAATTCACCCTCAATTCACGCTTTCTTGGTGGAAACTCCTAATTGCTGTGCTCTTCTTCGAGGGTGGACACGTGCTGCCAGTTTATCTGAGTTGTCTTCTTGACAATGAGTTTATTATCCACAGCTTTCTTTCCTTTACTTTTTCCTCAATGCTCAGGTAGATTCATGAGTTGTGTTGCTATTTCCTGAATGGCTTCAAGGCTCCTGATTGGCTCTTAGTATGTGCTGTTCAAAATCCTTGGCTTGGGTGTGTTTGGCTGAAGCAGCAGGACGTGGTCTCGGGTGGAACAACAGTGGCAGGAGAAAGTAGGAGGGGAAAGTCGCTGGGTCGCAGGGACTGGATTGGGTAAAAGGAAGGGTGGGCATGGAGGAGAGTCTTCTACCCAATGGGTTCAAACTTCAAGTAAAGGAGAGCTGAAGAGGGAAATAAAGGAGAGTGACATTAGCACAAATGGTCAAAGCTGGGCAAGACCTTAAGAAATAAAGCATTATACATCAAATCCAGTGAATTCACAGTCTCTGAGTAAACCACTTCAAAACAGTAAGTTTCCCGGTAGACTTTAATAGTGCTTTTATTGATAAACTATGGGGATAAAAAGGGGAAGACAAGACAGTATATAGGGAGAAAATAATACAATAAACAAAACCAAAAAGGCTTCGTACAGCAAGAGGTGAAAGACAACTGTTCTGATATCTTACTTTTGCAATTACTAATAAAACATGCTTTCAATGCAGACCTTTAATGCATTAAATGTTATAATACACTGGGATAGATAAGTTGGGAATCTATGCTGTTGAGTTACTCTCAGCTGTCATGTAAAGCTTTAAAACATACTGTGATAAAAGACACTAAATGGAAAACAGTAATGCTTAAAAGTTGTATGCCAATCTTGACAGTGACATCATTTACATGCACATCATTTTCTGATTAAGGTTCATATTCCAGGTAAGCCTTTATGCTGAAAACAGATTTCCATGTGCTCCAGAAATAGTAACATATTATTTATAATTATTAGTACCAGCATATCCTGAACATTTTTCTGTTTGCTTGAGCCACTTACAGTGCATCACGCATTTTAGTAATTTTGAACAGTAATTTAATCAACTTATGAAATATCTCTCATATCCCAACACACAAACTAAGATTTGCAAAATGTAGGTCATGAGACTCTTACAAATACAGGCCAGGATGATTCTTTTAATTTTGTAAAATCGTCATTAGAAAAGTAAAAGTCTTCAATCATTCTGAATCTACGAGTTGTTTATATCTAATATCACAAATTACCTCTGCTTGGACAAAGATAAAAAAGAACATTCAGTTCCAGTCGATATTCCATTATGACCCACAAATCTTAATAATACAAGCATGTGCTATCGAATTCAGATTTCCAGAAACCAAAACACTGGATTAATCTGGTTATGCCAATCAATGCGTTGGCATGACCCTTACATAATCACAATATGACCAAATTCTGATTCACATCAGAATATTCCTGTGCATGTAAAAGCACTGAGTGAGAGACATGGAGTTAGCACTGAAATCACTCGGCTCTTCGACACAGGACTCAGCACTAGATGGTGGCAGACACATTGGGGAGCATCAAACTAAAAATAACATTGTAACCATCGGGTTTCCCCGTCACAGAAATCTGGGAATAGCATGAAAGAGCGTCCTGTTCCAGTGAATGTCGACACAGAGGAATTTGGAAGAATCAATAGAGCAGTGATTCCTCGCACAGGCCACAAATCCTGCTAAATACTCCCTGTCTTGAATGTTAACGACGTCCAGGCGAATAAACACAACGCATCAGCCTCGTTTCCGCGAACAGAACATGCAGAACAATCAAATCAACACCCAATTCCATTTGTTTCGTCTCTCTGACTTCATCCCTCTCTTTCTCCGACACACACCTAATTTCAATTTCCCTTCAACACAGACAGCAGCCGTTTCCTAACACTACAACGCACCGCTTTTATTCTCCGTTCGCCCCACGGTGTATTCGCTTCTCTTAACAGGCTCTGTAAAGCCTATTAGTCAAGAGGCTAATGGATGCGCATGATATACGGAAATGAAATTCATGATGTGTAACGATCATGTAGCCTGGCAGCGCTTTGTGTGTGTGTGTGTGTGTGCGTGTGTGTGTCCGTGGCCGCTGTCTAAACGCAGGAAGAAGGAAGAAACGAGTGTCGTTTAAAGGCAACCCGAGCGTGATTGGATGCTGCTGCTGCTGATCTTGTTTATTCCGTACTAACGTGAACGGCTGGATGAAAAGAATAAAAAGCAAGCACCGCTCCGTTCGCCCAAACGACGCTCAGTGTAAATTGGGCTGGATTGTGTGTGTTGACGTATTCCTCCGCCGCTCGCCTCGCTCCATCATGATATAGGCTATGTGCCGTCTCTCTTCTGCAGATACGCGACTGTGACATGCCGTCGAAATGAAATGCTTACATTTTAACTAGTCTAATGAAGAACGCATCGTGACATTTCTTTAAATGTTATGCTCTTCCTCCCATCCTTTCGCCTCGCCCCCTCCTCCCAAGTAGCCCATCATCACCCCCCTCCTCATCTCCACAGCTGGGTGATATCACACACACAGACATGCATATATAAGAAAATGCATGCTATGCTGAAATATGCACCGCTCACCGTTGTCATCGTCGAGAGTAAACGCTAGACATCATCATCATCTTCATTTCATCCCCGTCGACCCCATCGGAGCGCAGCGCTTTTGGGTGCCCAGTTATCAGCCTCCCCCCTTCCCTATTCCTCACACATGTAACGACGGCACCAACCGTTACACCTATCCACAGACAACCCCAGTCTCTCTCTCCCTCTCTCTCTCCCCCTCCCTCTCGATGTAAAGGTGCTGGCTCTTAAAGAAACACTCGCGCCTGCTTCGGCGATCACAAACACGAGCTGTTGCTAGGGCCACTGTAACTGTGAGATAATAAGCCTGTAAATGACACGGTCCATCACCTTTCCTCGCGTAAGAGGATGGACGTGTTATTTTAAGAGTGATGCTCGAGCATTCATGGGCAAAAGGTCCAAATGGTCAGCGGCGCTGGGTACCATTGAGAACTCTGTGTGTCGCCGCATCCACTCCCTCTACCGGGGGCTTTCGGTATTGCGCCTCCGCACTTGTTAACAATTATCACATCATTTTTTCAGCGTTGCATTGCATCATCACTCAAGTGCGGCTTTTATTGGGTTTTAAAATGTCGAGTTTACGATAATTGTGTTTAGAGTAAAATAATATTTTGCATAATATTCCTTTCCACTCCACGTGTCTGGCAACACCAGCAACATTAGTTTAGTCTATAAAGCATTTTTTTAATACTAAAAATAATTTATTTATTTAAACATACACATTTTCCAAGAACACACCTGAGTATTGCACGAGTGGTCAAATTAGTGTATATAACGTGTAGCCTATAGCTATTATATAAAGATTTTCATGAGGGTGGAAATTTATAGAAATTTCTGTCAGCCTAAATTTGCAAAGTAGACTATGTTCTTCTCGTGCATCTTAAATTTTTTTTTTTTTTTCACGTCTAAAAGATTTTCATGAGGGTGGAAATTTATAGAAATTTCTGTCAGCCTAAATTTGCAAAGTAGACTATGTTCTTCTCGTGCATCTTAAATTTTTTTTTTTTTTCACGTCTAGTACAACTAGCTAACCGTGAACCATCTTACAGACATTTTCAACAAAACATAATGTGTTTCTGTGATTACATCTGAGATTTTAAAATGCAATATCGACCTAAAACGCACGAGTGGTTACCTCCTGTTCATATTTAGCGCACACTATCTGAATTTAATAACAAACAGGCTTCCAATATAACTTATTTTTAGCTTTTCAAACATCTGAAAATGCTGTCGAAACATTTATATTTTAAATAGTAAAAATAGTAGCCTATTTGTAACGCCACACCAACCCTACTTCAACTGCATTTGGAAAGGTTCAAACTCTGCTCAGGAAGCCCATAATTCGTAAGCTGGAGAAAGCATTTCTTCTACAAAAATGCTAATAATTTGTGATGTATATAGCCTATGTTTCATATCTAGTCATGAAACAATCATAATAAGAAGCTGTCCGTATGACGTAGTGCGTGCGCTCGAGGAAACCCAAATTACCCGCGACGCGTCTTGAGCCGAGGAGCCCATTTCAGTGGTGGACGCCACAGACACAACTGCTAAAAGCCAATAAAAAACAGACACCGGTGATTTCTCCACCAATAAACCAGACGACGAGGAGGGCTTCTGCATTGAAAAACGCCAATAAAACGGGGGGAGAGCAGGGTGGAGCTATGAGAAAGGTCCCGAAAGGGGTGACGTAATGTGTTTTTAGAGGATGATATCATCGTTTGCACAAGGAGAGGATTTAAAGACACAGCTGTGTCGTGGTACAACTTGCAGCTGGAGAAGTGCTGCACAAGAACAAAGTGGGGGATGTCTGCTTTTGCACCAGTCCAAATCAAAAAAGCCTCAAAATTATATTTTCTAAGCTTTTTCTAGTTTTTGCTTCTCATTTTGAGAACCCCAAAAGCATGGTATAGGACTTCAAATACCATTTTTACATAGCACACCCATACCAAGGTGCCAAAATCGACGTGCGTCTTAAGCATAACACTATTCTTGTGCATTACAATATATCCGTAACTTGCATAGCTTGTACTGCTAGCATCTCTACCCATGCACAGCCAGTCACCATGGCAACAGAGGCAACATGGTGTTTATCAGAGTGTCTTTTAGAGCTGCAGCATCAGAGCCTTCCAAGCCAGTGAGCACTTAGGGAAAGAGATAAGGACAGGACACTGCTGAGGTACACTGGGATATAACCAACCCTAGTCCTCGTGGGTTCAGGAAAAGTTCAGGATGAGCAGCTGGTCACAACAAAGCCTCCAATTTAAGAAGACCCTAAATGATATTACCATTACAATAACTAAGGGGGGATTTTTTTAGTTCACCCACAAATGTACAATTTTGTCATCTCTTGCTCACCCTCCCATTGTTCCAAATCTGTATACCTTCATATTCTTCTATGAAACACAAAAGAAGATATTTTGAAGTTAAGTCTGTAACCAAATAGTTTTGGTTACTATTGATTTGCATCAAATGACTGAAAAAAAGAACAGTTCTCAAAATATAATTTATATTCTACAGAAAATGGAAATTATGAGAGATTTCATTTCTGAACTATCCCTTTAAGAGGTTTGATGCTATGTTTCCATGAAGAACTTTTATACATTCATGGAATCTTTCAATTCCACAAAACGTTCTTTAAAGGCTCTAAAAAAATAAAGGTTATTTTATGGCATCTATGGTTCCATGAAGAACCTTTAACATCCGTGGAATATTTCCATTTCACAAAGAGTTCTTTATATTGGAAAAAGGTTATTCATGCACTCTTTAAAATAAAGATTCTTTATTGGCATCTATGGTTCCATGAAGAACCTTTAACATTCATGAAACTTTTTCATTCCTCAAGAGGTTCTTTGGATAATTAAAATATTCTTCACACACACACAAACACACACACACACACACACACACACACAAAGGTTCCCCTTTTGGAACCCTTATTTGTAAGACAGCACAGATGTAAATTTATGTGAAGCTCCAGAACCCAAACAGCAGATCCATGACCATCATGCTTTTTTTTTTTTAAACATTTAAACATTTATTCGAATTCTGTATGTTAGGTTCTTCTTGGCACGCGATGTCCTCTAAGTGACTCTAGAGATGACAAACGCAGTGGGAGACTGTGGTCTGTCCCTGTGAACTCGGCACATTTAGTTTCTGTGTGTGTGGTGGTGGCCTGAAGTGCAGGACGGTTTGGTTCTGTCACACAATAGCAAAGTGATGACCCAAAAAATCACCTGAGCATTATCAGAAAGTACATCAGGACCAATGTTTTATGCTCAGGCTGCAATCCATTGTCTGCATTTTCACCGCTGTCAGATCGTACAGCCCAGGGAGTGATAAATACCACGCATAATGGTGCAGAAGCAGCAGAAATTTCTCATATGTGGCTATCATGATATAGGGGGATGACAACCAAGTATGTTTGGCACAGATCTAGAAGTGCTGTGGGAAGTTTTATGAGCTCTTAGCTCCCTCTCCTGTCCATAATGGCTATTGCAATATGGCCCAGATAGAAAGACAGGAGGTGCTGTAGTGTTGAATAATAATGCTGTGTTAACTGCTTAGTTGTCTCTTATCATCACTCAAACCTCACAGGCAGAGAAAGGACAGGGAGAGGGAAAGATCAAGGGTAGAGATGTAGGAAATGTGAATGAGAGAACGTCAAGAGAGAGAGTATCAAATACCTGGTCTTCCAATAAGAAATCAGCCATTGTGCAATTCTAATGGTCGGGTTCCTCCACAAGAACCGCATACACATGCCTCAGATCTGCTTCTGCTGAAACTACAGCACAAGAAGTTAAGATTTTAAAGGGGTAGTTCATCTAAAAATAAGAATTATGTCATCATTTACTCACCCTCATGTTGTTCCAACCTGTATGTCTTATTTACTTCCATGAAATACAAAACGACAGCCTTGTGCACCATTCACTTTCACTGTATGGAAAAACAAAGATCTAAAGGTGACTACACTCTTAAAAATAAGGGTGCTTCACGGTGCCATAGAAGAACCTTTTTGTCTAAATGGTTCCATAAAGGACCTTTAACATCTGAAGAACCTTTCTGTTTCACAAAAGGTTCTTTGTGGCGAAAGAAGGTTCTTCAGATTATAAAAAGGTAAGAAAGAGATGGTTCTTTAAAGAACCTTTGACTGAAAGGTTCTTTGTGGAACCAAAAATGGTTCGTCTATGGCATCGCTGTGAAGAACCTTTAAAGCACCTTTATTTTTAAGAGTGTAAATTATTTTTTGGTGGATTAATCCATTAAAAAACCTGAAAACTGTCATGATAGCAGTTGATGTAGAGGGTGAGAGTGAAAAAAAGCAGAGAAATCACTGTTACGGGCCTAATGCGAGAAACAGGATGTGGAAACCAGACAGTCAATGCTCCAGAGGCACAGTAAAATACCTACTGACTTCATAAGCGTTGGTATCAAAAAAATAAATAAAAAATTATGAAAAGTGGATGATTCAGCAGCAGTCAGCCCACTCAGTGATGCAAATGACTCGAACAGAAGCCCTTTTTCACACTATTCAAAGCAAGTACTCATTTCATCAGACTCTTCCCACAGTCTCTGACTCATCTTTCTTGGCTCTTTATTTTATTCCTCTTGTCCTCTTGTCTTTTACAAGCTAGAGCATTCAACAAATAATTCCTTCCTCCGTTTGCTGGTTAACAGTGTTCCCTGTCCTTGTGAAACTACATCAGACTGAAACAAAACCTGACTTTGTTTGTCACAAAGGACAATTAAATGAATTAAATGCATGAAAACAAATATGAGGGTTGGTTTTTGTTAAGTTATATTTGAGGTCAACATGACTTTTTAATAAACTTATTTTTGATTAATCTCACTCATCAGCATTACTTTAGAATTAATTGTTATTTAACTTTTGAATCAGCGTTATTTTAGTATCATTGAGATACTATTATATTTTTATTAAAAGGGTCATATGATGCGATTTCAATTTTTCGTTCTTCAGATTATAAAAAGGTAAGAAAGAGATGGTTCTTTAAAGAACCTTTGACTGAAAGGTTCTTTGTGGAACCAAAAATGGTTCGTCTATGGCATCGCTGTGAAGAACCTTTAAAGCACCTTTATTTTTAAGAGTGTAAATTATTTTTTGGTGGATTAATCCATTAAAAAACCTGAAAACTGTCATGATAGCAGTTGATGTAGAGGGTGAGAGTGAAAAAAAGCAGAGAAATCACTGTTACGGGCCTAATGCGAGAAACAGGATGTGGAAACCAGACAGTCAATGCTCCAGAGGCACAGTAAAATACCTACTGACTTCATAAGCGTTGGTATCAAAAAAATAAATAAAAAATTATGAAAAGTGGATGATTCAGCAGCAGTCAGCCCACTCAGTGATGCAAATGACTCGAACAGAAGCCCTTTTTCACACTATTCAAAGCAAGTACTCATTTCATCAGACTCTTCCCACAGTCTCTGACTCATCTTTCTTGGCTCTTTATTTTATTCCTCTTGTCCTCTTGTCTTTTACAAGCTAGAGCATTCAACAAATAATTCCTTCCTCCGTTTGCTGGTTAACAGTGTTCCCTGTCCTTGTGAAACTACATCAGACTGAAACAAAACCTGACTTTGTTTGTCACAAAGGACAATTAAATGAATTAAATGCATGAAAACAAATATGAGGGTTGGTTTTTGTTAAGTTATATTTGAGGTCAACATGACTTTTTAATAAACTTATTTTTGATTAATCTCACTCATCAGCATTACTTTAGAATTAATTGTTATTTAACTTTTGAATCAGCGTTATTTTAGTATCATTGAGATACTATTATATTTTTATTAAAAGGGTCATATGATGCGATTTCAATTTTTCCTTTCTCTTTGGAGTGTTACAAGCTCTTGGTGCATAAAGAAGATCTGTAAAGTTGCAAAGACTAAAGTCTCAAATCCAAAGAGATATTCTTTATAAAAGTTAAGAGTCAACCACGCCTACCTAAAATGGCTCGTTCTAACACGCCCTCACATGTCTACGTCACGATGTGGGAAGATTTGCATAACGCCGCCCAAATGTTCACGCAAAGAAAGAAGGCATAACTTTTATTCTCGCTGTAGTATTGTTGTTGCCACCGCCGCCATGTTGTGGAGATGCTGTGTTTCGTTGTGAAAGCGAAAATACCTTGTTTGGCCTTCCAAAAGAGGACGATATCTGCTTCGTCATGCCTAGAGCTGATCCGTGCTGGTTGCTGAGGAAATACATCAACTTCGCGCTGTCGATCGCCGGATCGGCTTTCATCGTGGACGAAGCGGAGTCCAGCCCGGGGTCGTCACATGTGGTCGACGCGTTTCAGAAAGGCGGGGAATAGAGGAGAAACAATAATGTACAGTATGTGAAAAATAATGTGTTTTTTGAACCTTAAACCGCATAAACACATTTCATTACACCAAATACACAAAGTAATGTTCTTTTTAGCAACATCATTATTTAATTTTTTTTATATTGTGTTTTCAATTTAAGTTTTTTTTTTTTGTCATTTGTCTAAAACAACACTGGACCTCACTGGTTTTCATTGTATGCAAAACAAATAAACAACTAAATACATTCAAAATATCTTTTCATTATGTTCCATAGCAAGAAGAAAAGTCATACAGATTTTGAAAAACACGATGGCAAGCAAATGATGACATTTTCATTTTTGGGTGAACTATCCCTTTAAAAAATCTCTTGTAGCAAAACCCCTCAAGCAAGCAATCCCTGTGAGAAGAGTTTAAATATGTGGACAGCACTTAGTTTCAGATTGTTGTACTGGTGTTTGAGTGGAGGGACATTATTTACATATCTATGGTAGTATCACTGGAGAGTGTAAGTGAAAGGTGTCAGCTGCAGCAGAAGAGGCGGTGCAACGAGGTCACTGGGGTTAGGGAGTGTCTGACAGAATTGGAATGGAATTTACAGCAAGTATGTGCAATGTGGCAAGGAGTGTGAGCAAATGACACTCAACGCAGATCAGTGAATACTTCAGAACAATGCTGCTGTCACTAGTTTTCACAGAGATGGAAAAACAACAACAAATTGACCTATTGGAAGAGAAATGCAGAACAGCTGAAACTGACATTTGGAGCCAAGGAATTAGTTTAGTTCAGAAACAAATGGGCTGAGTCATCATATGAATGGTTTTATGGTATTTGTAGCAGATCACAATTTGAACTTAATGTTCAGTGTCACTCGTAGACCAAATCATTTGGATTTTTGCTGTTACACATGATCATGTGATCAATATTTGTAAAGCAAAGCACTATAATCTTGAAGTATTGGTTGCGTGAAAGGTTTCACCCAAAAATGAAAATGTTATCATTATTTACTTACACTGTAAAAATGTATTTTTTGGAAGTTGTGAATAAAACTTTATTGGAGTATGTCTTACAAGAAAATACTATTTTCAGGTTTTCTACTTCAAAATGTTACATTAAATGTGTTACTTGCAGATTCTCTGCAGTTTGTTGTATTAACTAGCAATTTCTGAGTCAAAATAGTTTCTACACCTAATTCTTTTCAGTGTACCCTCATGTTGTTCCAAACCTGTATGGATTTCTTTTTTTCAGTTGAACACAAAAGAGCTTTGAAAAATGTCTCCGTGGTTTTTTTTGTCCATACAGTCAAAATCAGTGGGGTCCAGTGTTGTTTTTCTTTTACTATATAGACAGATGTTTAGCAATTCAGTTCATTCAAAATATATTTTTGTGTGTTCCACAAGAAAAAAAAAAAAAATCATTTTTAACATCCCTTTAATAAAAACCACATTATTTTACAGGATTTAAAATCTGACAGTAGCATATTTTCTTAAATATCCTTTATTAAATGAAAGAAATAAAATAAAAACGAAAGAAACCAAATCAGTGGGATTTTATATTACATTTAAAAAAGTAGATTCCTTGCACATTGCTGTATCTGAATGTTTGATTTACAGTTTTGTGCTCGTCTGAGTCATCAGAAAGCCTTGTTTATAAGGTTTTACTGACATAATGTGAACCACAAAAGAACCACATTATTCCAGTCTAGAAACACAACGAAAAGCAAGCAGGGCTGTAAACTTTGAAACCAGGGCTAAAGTAGCAATATTTAAGAAAAGACCCTGACTACCACAATACAAAGCCACATATCCAATATTAATTTGCCATTCTTTAGAAGGGAACATGCGAACGGTCTATATTGATTCCACTCTATTAGGGATTTGAGCATATTTGGTTGAGGACGAAGCAGAAAACACCATGAGTATGTATGAGGAGTGTATACTGTTAATTACTGTTGTTCTGGTCTGGTTATGTTATGCTGAGAGAATAAGATAAGAACAAGGTAAGTCAATAGGCTTGTATGTGTATGTGCACTGTGCAATTCAAAGGCAGGTTCTAGGAAATTTTAAATCAGGTAGAAGTGTGTATGTGTGTGTGTTAGGAGGTGTGCTGTGGCAGATTCTGTGGTGGCTCAGCTGGCAGGTTATTTTGAACATCTCCATTCTGAACGACTGGGACTTTCACCACTGAAAAAGACAAAACGGCCAATGTTTACCATGCTGAAAAATTCACCTCCACAGTGTTAACACAGTCCATTTTTTATTTAATTGATATCAAGTAAGGTTAACCAAATGTTGAATCACAGACTATTCATTTCAATTTTCTCACTTTGACTGTCTTCATTTGCTAGTTTCTGGATCTCTTGTTGAAACTGTAGCTCACCATTGGGACCTGAGGGAGGCTGTCTATTCAATGCCTGTTGCTCCTTTTGTTTTTGTGACATCTCCATTACTGCCTGATTAGAAGTAAAACAAGCTGTCAGTTCTCTGGCATCGCAATAATGCATCAAAAATTACTATAATATGCAGTACTGATGTTGCAAATTAAATAAAATCATTTGTTTTACTAATGGGCTTAAAAGTAAAAAACAACAAAAAACCTTGAAAAACCAATTGAAAGCAGTCTTTTACCTGCTGATATTCTCGTTTCTGGGCTTCTAGGGCTTTGCTTCTCTCTTTGAGAAGTTCCTGCTCCTGTCGTAATTGCTCCGCCCTTCTGCCAAGCTCCACCTCCCTATCCCGAAGTTCTGCCTCAAAGCGCTGCAGCTCCTCTTCGGTGTACACTGGCTTTGTATCATCCAGTGTCTTGAAGTATAGAAAGATAATGAGTTGGCACAAAACACTGCCATGTAAAGATAGTATAATAAAGTCAGACCATGCATCAAAATCAGGCTCTAACCTCCCATTCCTTCGGGTTGTTAAACTCTTTCTTCTCCATAGATTTGAGAAACTCTTCCAGGCTGACCAGTCTATCACGACTGAGATCTACCTGCAGGAAGCAGCGAGAGAGGAAAAAGCTATATAAAAGTGCACGGTTTAAAGGTAATTAAAAATGAACTGAAGTAACTAATAAAAAAAAAGACTCTAATGCAGTGAAAATCAGATAAAAGAATGACTATTTCTTCATCTCATGCATCCTGAAGGAACAGAACAGATGGAGTCACTGCTGCTCCACACATTGTGAAAGTGTTAAAAAGCTAAAGGAGAAAGACAGATAAAGGGAAAGAGAGAGAGAGAATGAAAGCGTTTACATACACACTCCTACAACATTTTTGCCTGGACATTCTAACGGCTTATTCAGCGTTCACTCATCGCACATTTTAAACAATAAAATCAAAGAAAAACCTCACACAATTTCTAAATAATTTCATGTAAACACAGCATTTAAGCTTTTATGAACTGATTTTGGTTTCGTTTTAGCTTTGTGTAAACACACTCAATTATCAAGAATCACTGCAAAAAAAAGTGAAGGCTTTACGTTTTGCATGACATGTTCTCGCATCCTCAGCCTCTCCTCCTCCATCTCCATCATGTCATCCTCTTCATTCTTGGGATCATACACCTTCTCCAGCTAAGAGAGTAGAAAAGAAAAGATGAACACAATTATTGCCATTTGCTCGTTTTCTGCCTGTCAAGAACAGCTTTTATGAGCTTCATCATGGATCCCCATGTTAATGATGCTTTCTTCAGGACAGCCACTACAGCCCACTAGAGTCTTAACAGCTGACCCAGTCACAGCATAAAGAGGCTTCCATCACTGTCAATAACAGAATGCAATGATTCAGTGAAACATTACCTCTTTTGTGAAAAGGGCCTCCAGCTCTTGCTCATCCAACACACCGTCACCATTCGCATCTAAGTGAGAAAACGCAATTAAATTCATTTTGCCCGTGGAACGGCTGCTTATGGACTACTTGAGGACAAAAAGACTCACCGTGGAGATTAAAGAATGTCTTGGGATTGAACTCCTGTGGATCCAGCCCATCTGTCTCTTTCCAGACCTCCCGTAACTGATCCACGCTACCCTGAAAAGGAAGTAAAAAAAAGAACGTTTTACTCAGGAAGTACAACAAATACAACTCATCTCAGTCGATCTTTCTATCCATACATCTCCCGTTCTTCATTCCCTCACCGGAGCGTTAACTTTAGGGTGTTGCCGATGCTTTTCTTTCAGCTCCTCGATTCTCTTCTCCTCGTTCTCTCTCTTCTCCTGGTCCAAACTCTTCAGGTACTCCCTCCTCTCGTGTTCTTTCAGCATCTCGTAGCGCTTAAACTCCTCGTGACGCTCCGCATCGTAATTCTCAAGATCTTTAGTGGCCTAACAAATAAGCACAAAAAAAAAAAAAGTGTATGACTCTTCACTTTATTTATTTTTTTCTGTTTGTTTGATTTTATTATTTATTTTCAAATTATGTATTTGTGTTTTTATGTAATATTGTGGAATTTTCACTTGTGGTGAATGGGTCTGTTATTCGTGCACCTGCTCTCTTCTGTAGAAAAATCTAATAAAAAGCGTAAAAAAACGAAAAACTATGTATACTATAATCTGATACAATAGGATTAACACAAAATCAAGAAAAGAAGAAAGATCAGGATTTTATTTAGTATCATTTGAAAGGTTAAATGTAGTTGCCAAACAAGTATGCACTGAATGCTTGTCAATCTACGCTGTTGGTTAATGATTTTTTTGCTATTTCACATTATAGCATGTTAGGAATGGGTGTTACCGTTACGATAAGCAGCTCCAGGTCTTTGGCTTCAAATGTGTTCTGATTATGAGGGTCCAGATGTTCAAACTGCTTCAACAAGGAGACGTGATCCATCTGAACACCTGCAATCACAACAAGCATTTGCGTGAACATGCGTGTGGGAGTCACGTTAACACATAAATACATAATACATAAACACACTCACTCTGTGCGTTGGTGCTGTCCAGTTTAGCCTTCAGCAACATCCGGAGGCGTGAGACCTCTTGCCTCTTGAGCTCATCCAGTCGCGTCCTCACATGGTGGCCCACCAAATCCAACTCCTTGCTGAGGCGCCCATTCTAAAACACAGTAGCTTTCCATTAAGTACTTGAAGTACCAATGAAATTATAAAACTTTAAAGCTCAAAGGCAAAACAGAACACAGAGACTGTGCACATTTGGCATTTTCCTCATTAATTTTCTCCATAGGGATTTTTATAAAATCATGAACCAAACAAACCAGCTCCACACGAATGTGATGAATCACAACATTACAAACTTTAATTTGAAGCAAAAAAAGCATGTCAATTTAAGAAAAAAGACTAAGGGACAAGTTCTATGTACCTAATGTCTTTTATGAAGCAATGACCTACATACACATCTCATAAAATTACACATTACATAAAATAATAAAAATAACAATACAATATATAAATCACTGTACAAAAAGTACATTATAAATGTAAAATACATGTTATTAAAATAAATAAAATTCCTAAATAAAGAGTTAATAATAACGCCATTAAATAAAATAAAAAACGCAAACCAAGACTGTACTTAATGCCTTTTATGAGGTAATGACCTAAACATCTCAAATTATATAAAAGAATAAAAACAACATACAATAAAGGACTAGTCACTGTATAAAAGTATACAATACATTATACATATAAAATACAATATAGATTATTAAAATAAATATATGTATATATAATTATTTTTAAATAAATAAATAAACATATGGTAGATAAAATAAGTTTTGAGAGTATGTGACCAACTAGATTAAAAATAAAGCTGAAATCACACTTGCTACAGAAGCTTATGTTATAACTTAATCTCTGAGCTCCTGTTAGGTCTGTCTTGAAGGATACTTATACCTTGTCATTTTTTATAAAGAAATGGAATGGGATTCCAGTTTTTGTGCTCTACAGTGTGCGTGCTTTACCTTGATGTCGTCTGTGTTGGCAGTCTGGAGTTTTTCTCTGAAGTGAGGGTCAGTTTCCAGCACCTCAATCACCTCTCTGAGGTAACGGTCATAGTACAGACCAGTATCCTGACATATGCATGTACAGCCAAAACAAGAGAGCATGTGAACATTGAACAAATGATTAACGCACATGGCATGTTCTAGTCTATGAGCATGATTGAGACCAGTCTTACCACATTCTCCTCTGCTCTCTCCTCATGGGGAGGGTCTTGGTTGCGATCTATTGGCACTGTCCACACCACAAGACACAGAGACAAAAGCAGCAGCCCCTTCAAGCCTCCTGTCATCCTTGGACACCTTTGGATACAAAGATTAGACAGCCTTTCCTTTCACCCTTTAGAGAGAGAGAGGGCGGTCTCTTTAAGCAGACAGGTTTATTTATATAAGACGTATTAAGTACACATCGATCATGACAAGAAAGAGCAGCCGAAGAAAGGAAGTCTGTGTGACAGTTCGCGAAAACACACTTTAACGTTACATGTTTCACAACAGATGCAACTTCACGAGAAAAACAGTCACGGTCATCTACCGACGTCTTGTAGTGTCGTTTGGTCCGAAACTCTTCGGTCTAAATCAGATAAACAGCGAGTTCTCTTACCACAGGGTCAGATGCTGCTTGAGCAGTGAGTGAAACCTGTGACTACAAATTACTCAGCGTTGCTGCCTCAAAAACAAGTGCGGCCATGAATTATGACGCAATCCAAACGCGACGCTTTCCACAAACATGAGCCAACAGTATTTTGTGTCTGTAACACCGTTTGTTATTAAAATAATAAATGGGGTACACTTTTATAATTCCATTAAGCCACTTTACCAAAAATGCCAATGTAATGTAAGTGTCCCTAAAAAACTACTGTTATTTGTATGCAAGAAAAGGTAGCCTATTTCTATTTTTTATTATCATCATCATTATTATTATTATTATTATTATTTACACGACACTGAAACGCAAGGACCAAGATTGATTAATTTAGTTTTTGATCTTGCACAATGTTTTTTTCTTTTTCTTTCTTTCGTTTGTTCTCGTTTTATATTTTAATTGTGCTAGATATTGGACTTTGAGAGTCCTAACTAATTTAGCTGTTTGAAGATCTTGCAGCATTTCTTTCTTTCTTTTGCCATGTGTTGTTATATAAATGGACTTTGAGAGACGCACATTGTTGGCAAACATAGAAACTTTATTTTAATTACTTCGAAAAATATATATTTATTTTTATCCAACCCTGACAGGCTGAAACACTGACAAACAAAATAAATTAAATATAAAAATGTGCACACAATAAATAATATGATAATATAAAAAGTAGAAATGTAATACATTAAGTGAAAAGGATAAACCTGAAATACATAAGTCATCACAATTACAGTTATGGCAACATAAGTTAATAAATATGGCACAAGTAAATCGTAATCCCTCAAACAGATAAATAAAAATGATTATAAATTAGATCAGAAGTTACATTAGACAAAACATAAATGTCACTTTGTGTTTAAATCAGTTTTACTGACAAATAAAAGTGAGTCGCAGAATAAATATCACTCATAAATCAACCCAGTATTAAAAGTCTATTTCTCTTAGGTCTGTGGGTGTGCTGGCTCTTTCCTCTTCAATATCACCATCTTTCTCCTCATGTGCTCCATTCCTCAGTCTCTCCCTGAGAGCTCCCTCTATCAGCTCAGTGCAGCACTGCAGCACCGCCTGTCGGCACAAGCAGGAATAGTTACAGATATACAAGTCATAATAATAATAATTCTCTCTCTCTCTCTCTAAAAAAATGATGGTATCACTTTATTTTAAGGTGTCTTTGTTACACAGGTTACATGTAGGCTACTTACAATTATAATAACAACTAATTATGTATAATTACATGCAAGTAACCCTAAGCCAAACCCTAATCCTCAGCCTAACTACATAGTAAGTACATGCAGTTAATTAATATTACTCAGTACTTAAATGTATAATTACATTGTAACAAGGACACCTTAAAATAAAGTGTAACCAAAATGACGATTATTATTTTATGTTTAGCTCTCTCATACTCTGAGATAAATCGTGGCTCACCACATCAGTCTGACAGAGTGTGGCCAGGGCAGAGGTCATGACGCTCAGCTCTCCCACACTCTTGGCCCTTAAACCCCGCAGGGCAGAGTTCAGTGCAGCCGCAGCCACCAGTGAAGGAGGAGTTCCCAGAAAGCGCGAGTCACACACACACAAGGCAACAAGTGTATCGCCGTGGCGTCGCAGCGTTGCGAGAAAGTCTCCTGTACACACATCTCCATCCCTGAGTTCCCCGAGAGTGCGCAGGAAGTGTGGGATGAAGTCCTGAGGAGTCACTGCTGCCACATCCCACCGAAGAGTCGCCAGCACCACACGCTCCATTTCCTGTCGGAGTAAGCATACAGTATATGTGACCCTGGACCACAAAACCAGCCATAAGGGTCAATTTTTTCAAAATTGAGACTTATACATCATATGAAAGCTGAATAAATAAGCTTTCCATTGATGTATGGTTTGTTAGGATAGGACAATATTTGGCCGAGATACAACTATTTGAAAATCTGGAATCTGAGGGTGCAAAAAAAATAAAAAAATTGAGAAAATCACCTTTAAAGTTGTCCAAATGAAGGTAGCACTTAGCAATGCATCTTACACATCAAAAATTAAGTTTTGATATATTTACGGTAGGAATTTTACAAAATATCTTCATGGAACATGATCTTTACTTAATATCCTAATGATTTTTGGCATAAAAGAAAAATCAATAATTTTGACCTATCTATAATTTTTGGCTATTGCTACAAATATACCCCAGCGACTTAAGACTGGTTTTGTGCTCCAGGGTCACATATATAAAACTGTCTATATGCACATGTATATGTCAATTTTATTACTATTTTTTCCAACACTTTTCACTTAAATGATTTAATTTATAATGGGAAAAGTGTTAAATTAGAAAAATGCAGAAAAGCACTAAGCATTTTCTAATGATTTATTGAATGTTTCAGACTTTTGGACAGCACTGTCCATAATATTGAGCCTTTAGTGAATTTTGATTGATTTTTTAAACACTCACCCGCAGGTTTGATGAGAGGAAGTCATACTCTGCTGCCGCACAGAGCGTGTCTGCACTAACTGTGTCACTTTCTGTCAGTTTAGAGGCCACCAGAACACAAGCTGCAGCCAGACAGGATGGAGAGACAGGCAGGGATAGAGTGGCCGACAGATATCGATCCAACAGGGAGACAGCCAGGGGAAATACAGACTCATCACAGTCACATTCACAGCACACCTGAAAACACAGAAGAGGAAGGCCCTCATAGTCGAAGCAAACGAGCTGTAATGAACTGTAGAACTTTGTCCCTGTCATTTAGTTAGTTTGCTTCATCTTGATCTAAAGTCCTCAAATAATGTGCTATTAAAAGGATAGTTCGCTCAAAAATGAAAATACTGTCATTATTTACGCATGCCTTTCTAAACCTGACTTTCTTTAATAGAAAAATGTCTGTCTTTTGGCCCATACAATGAAAGTCAGTAGGTCCAATGTTCTTTTGAAGCCCTTTGACTTTTGAATTATATGGACAGAAACATTTGAAACATTATAAAAAATGTGTGCTATCTTTTTAGGAGAACCAAACCTTTAATCAGAAACATAAATGTGAAGTATATTTTTCTTTAGGCTAATAAAATACAGGTATTATTGACATTATTGTTATTGTTGTATGTTTAGAACTAGACTTTCAAATTTAATATTACTTTTAGTTTTTTTCATGGCTTTATACTGCTTTTTGAGTCATGTGATTAATCACCTGTTGTATAAAGGCATGTGGGTTTAAAACTTTTAATTGTCTGATGTAGAGTCTGCGTGCTCGAAACTTCATCTGTGTGATAGTCTGTCATTTTTGTATTTTTGGAGCCTAGGAGTGCCAACCTATTTTCATTACAAATATATTTTTAAACCATTATAAGTACCGATCTTCATAAAGCCCCAAAATCTTTCTCCATGGTCCACTTTGCCAGCTTCTCTGAGTGTTTCACTGCATAAGTGTTAAGTTGTATAAGTGTTATACTTTAATTGTTTTATTTTAAAATTATTTATTTTCATTTAATTTTTTATGATTGAATTAATTAGTTTTTCAGCCACTCACATAACTCAATTTGGGAATCCCTAGTTTAAAAGATTCAAGCCCTACACTGAAAAAAAATAGATTTTTTTTTCTTAGAAAATGCTAGTAAATTTCACAAACAAGTAAAATATTGAATCAATATAAAATTCTGAAGCAGAAACACTTTTTTTTTGGTAAAACACTAATAATCTTTGTTGTACAACTTTTGTTTATAACTTAAAAAAAAAAAACTTTTAGCATGTACCCTACTTGTGAAAAGCGCTTCAAACACAAAATTACTGATATTAAAAACATGAACAACATACTCGATGTCTAGCACTAGATTTTGGTTATTAGCATGCAAATCTACCTCCATGGTCCACTTGGCCAGTTCCTCTCTGCGCTGTGGTTCTCTCTGGATGAGAGCGATGTAGAGAGGAGATGGCAGGTATCTCTCCTCAGACTGCAGAAGTCTCTGAATAACTCTCAGTCCGGAGGCGCTGGGGTCCCATGGGGCTCGGACTGAAGACTGAGTCCTGTCCTGGCCCTCTTGCTCCTCACACCACAGAGACACAGACATCACTCCTGCCAGCAGTTGTGATCCAATACTGACGCTGTCCCAAGTGTGTCTCAAAAGTCTTGGTCCCGAGTAGAAGAGTTAGTGCAAACTTCCTTGCCCTTTTGAAAGTGCTTGTGTTTAAATGTGTGAGTGAGTGTCTGTGGGTTTCTTACGTTGTTCTCAGCCACCTTTTCTCTTCGGTCTGCTTATATATCCTCTGAGTGAATGGGTGACCGCTGATCAAAAAAAGTGAGAATGTGAAGAATAAAGAGGGGTGTGTAAAATGAGTGGAGTAAAAAAATAAAGCACCACAATGCTGGCTGAGCAACAATGGCATCAACAGGTGGAGAGAGGGAGAGAGAGAGAGAGGGAGGAGAGAGGAGCACAGACAAGAGAGGGAGTTGCCCAGAGGGACACAGCAACAGCTTGTCACCGTCAGTGAGCAAAGAAAAGAGAGAGAGAGAGAGAGAGAGAGAGAGAGAGGTCATCACCATGCTGTGACAATGGGAATGAATAACAATAAGACATGGATGTTTGTTGACAGTGAAGGGTATCAGATAAAGATGGTGCGAGTACATTTACACATCTATATATCAGATAAAGATTTAAAACTGCATATGCAGTAATTCATGGACTTTGATGTATTTGGCTCTAGAAAAGTCCAACTAGTGGTTGAAGGTCATGGTTTTAAAGCATTCTCAAGGCAAATTCCACAAATATGGTCTTCTAACTTTAGCATTAGAGGTATAAATGCCATTTTTGGCTAAGAAATGTTAGGCAAACTATTATATAACATAAAATTGAAGGGATAGTTCACCCAAAAATGAAAATTGTGTCATTAATTACTCACCCTCATGTCGTTCCAAATCCAAAAGACCTTCGTTCATCTTCAGAACACAAATTAAGATTTTGTGATGAAATCCGAGTGCTTTCTGACCCTCCATTGACAGTAAAGTAACTGAAATGTTCCCAGACCCAGAAAGTTAGTAAGGAATTCGTTAAAATAGTCCATGTGACATCAGTGGTTCAACCCTAATTTTATGAAGCTATGAGAATACTTTTTATGTGCAAAGAAAAAACTAATGACACAAAATAACGCCACAAAAAGTATTCTCGTAGCTTCGTAAAATTACAGTTGAACCACTGATGTTACATGGACTATTTTAACGAATTCCTTACTACCTTTCTGGGTCTGGGAACATTTCAGTTACTTTACTGTCTATGGAGGGTCAGAAAGCACTCGGATTTAATCAAAAATATCTTAATTTGTGTTCTGAAGATGAACGAAGGTCTTATGGGTTTGAAAGACATGAGGGTGAGTAATTAATGACAGAATTTTCATTGTTGGGTGAACTATCCCTTTAAGCAAGCATAAAAAGTAGTGAGTTTAAAAACATCAAATGTTTGTATCTCTCGGAAATTGTGATTTTGGTCTCACATAAGACTTAATTATTGAATTGGTATTCAGTGTTCAGTTTCAGTTTGTTTTTAATGATTAACTCAAAGCTGAACCATTTAAACATGTTACTAGTGTTGTAATGAAACATAATCAAAGAAATATTTATATTTTTGTAAAGCAGAAATGTATCATTACTTATAATAAATCTTTTAAAATAGTTTAAACAGTGTCTATTTAATTTAATTGTTATATTATATTATATTATACATTGGTAACAGGGTTAAAATTTGCAAATGACAGTAAGGGAATAGAAAACAGAACTCATATAATATTAATACAATAAGATCAACATTTTCTAAGCACCTGGCCTTTTAAGACAGGGATTCCAAAACATTTCCTCAGGCATGTTTTGTGACCTTAAATATTTACTTGAACTACCCTCTGAGATTTTCATTTAATATTTTAATAATTTAACAACACATGCACATATTCACATTTCTCAGATGTCAATTAATGTTCAAAAATGTAAAAGAGTTTTCAGTTAAATGCTTTATTTTATTGAATGTGTTCAGTTTTTAGCAGTGGATTTTGGTATTTATTGGTATTTATCACTGCAGGCTTTGTAATAGCAGCCTTTTGAGGCTTCATTGCATATTCTAAACAAGACAAAGTTTCTGTCTTGTCTAGAATACATAATGAAGCCACAAAAAGCTGTTACTACAAAAACAGCAGTAAGAGTGAAACTGATAACCCAGAACACCTGATTTTCCAGGTCTGAAATGACATCAGGCTCAGAGCAGATGGAAAAGCTTTTTGAAATCTGATACAGGAGTGTGAGACAGAGACTGAGACTGATGGGTAGAGCTGGAGAGTGTGTGACTTTTGTTTTCGGCGCACTGAAGTCACACTTACTCACGTGCCACCTAATCACCCCGTCACCCCCCCGTTTTGTGTGGAATCTCATTGTCAAAGCAACTTCCCATTATGCCTCTCCATCTCGCACAGCAGCACACACTCGTTCCGCCCCTCCCTGGGTCTGTGGCAATCTGGTGTCCTGTTTAAAGAGCGGTGGGTCCTAATGGGAGGGCTGGGCGAGGTATGTGCAACAGACAGTGGAGCCGGCAGGTCAATGAGCCGTATTGTCTCTCTTTACAAATGACTGTCAGACACCAGTGCCTGGCCTTCTGCTCCCACTCACTTCACACACACTTCACACGCTCACACTCGACTCCTCACAGTCACAGTGGGACACGTTTAGGTGGAGACCTCAGGACTGGATTTGTCAGTGTGTCTACAGGTGGCTGAACATTTCAGAAGTTGAGCTTTTGTAAAAAAAAATGAGTCACACAAAGGTGATTCTACCTTTCTTCACAGTAACAGTTGTTTTTGTTTTGTTTTGTTATTTATAATTTAGTGCATTCATTCACCGGACATTTGTGTAAAATTCCATTTTCTTCTTTAGCACGAAGACAATTCTAGAAATCAAGTAATGCATATATAATACATTAGAATGATTTCTGAAGGATCATGTGACTCTGAAGACTGTATATATACAGTATATATATATATATATATATATATATATAATTAGTTAGGGGAAAATAGTTTTGTTAGAAAATATTAACTTAAGTTTTTGATGTTTCCCCTAAATAGAATTATAGAATATGGAGAAAGAAATATAAGAAATTATTGTGGATAGAATAGTTATGCAGAATAGAGCTACAAATTACCGGTATACAGAATATAATTCAGATAATTTAGTTTTGGAATTTTTGCATTCATATTAAAATCTTTGACATTTGAATAAATAGAAATAAATACAGAAACAAGGCAATTGTTGTCATAGAGTGAATGTAAAAAAACTGTTGAATGTGAATAGCATTTTTTTTTTTGAGTTCATATTAAAATGTATCTCAAAAAGTTTAAATTGTAGAATTTAATTTGTTTAATGTCTTGGCAAATTAACAAACAGTTCAAGACATTGTTTAGATCTAGAGAGAAGACACATCTCTGACTGACACAGTGCTATAGGAAGTTATAGATGGTTGCCAGGGTGTTCTGACTGGTTGCTAGGTGGTCGGTAACTGGCCCAAGTCAAATAAGCCCAACCCTAAGTCTCTACCCTAGTAAAAAAAAAAAAAAGTAACATATTTAAAATACATTTATTTCATACTAAGTATAGTTCAAATCTATTGACATATTTACTGAAATATCGCTTGAGATTTACTGATATAAAAATTGTAATTAAACTTTATTTGGAGTACTATTTGTGCACAATGCACATTTCTTAATATTAAGCCTAAAATGTGTTTTAATGTCACTACTGGTAAGGATTGTATGATTGTATGGTCTTTAAATACAGGATCTTTAAAGTGTACCTGAAGTATACTTGCAATAGTTCCACTTTAGCACAATCAAATATACTTCAGTAAATCTTTAGTTGGACGTCAGCACTACTTCCACACAATTAAAGTGCATTAAGCACAAAATTAGTTTTAGCAGACTTTAGGTATACCAGTTTATTATACCAAAAGTACGACTGCAGGGTATTTTTTAAGCACATAAATATGTAAATGTATTTGTAGTATACTTAGCATGGAATAAATGTATTTCAAATACATTTTAGTATATTGATTTTTCACTAGGGTATGATATTCAGATTTCTAAATATGACTTTTCATTGATTTATAAAACCACCAGATGAAAACTGCAATGTAGACTTGTGCCGGTATTCGGTAATTCGATATATCACGGTAATGAATATGCACTATATTGTTATCGTTTATTAAACCTGTTATACTGTATTATGACAGCACTTTTTTAAAACTAAAATTCAATACCGTGATAATACCGTATACCGTGATAAAAGCATTAGCAATTAATCGCAACATGAAAATTTGATACTGGCATATCCCTACTGCAATGTTTGTAAAAGTAATAGCAAAAGAAAAAGTAAAGAGGACAGAACAAGGTGAAAATGTCACAAGTTCGATATAACTCTCATCACACAACAATAACCCTCTAAAACCTGATGAAGCTCTCAAATGCACAAAATAGAGCCTTCACTCAGACACCGTAGAGCAGCTTGAACTGCTCCAGCCCTTGAAAACTAACTAGAGCTTAACTCAGAGCAGATTGAGTTTGAATGAGACACTCTTCTTATTTTCTGTTCTCCAGTAAAGCGAGGTCATGCCGGCCGTAAAAGGGACAAGATGAGTCTCAGGGGTAAAAGTGTGTGTTTGTGTGTGAGACAAAGAAGGGTGGCAGATCGCAGGGCTGTTTAAGTGCCATGCTAAATTCATACGTTGCAGCTGTATTCAAACAAACACAGTGGGAAAATGAAGGGAGGGCGAGGGAGAGACAGACAGAGAAAAGAGGAGGACAAACAGCAGAAAGAGCAGTGAGCAGGACGGTGAGGAGGAGGCGTGGTTCTCCACCCCTCATTTGGCAGGACAGTGGGCAACAGTGACCCCATTTACCCTGATCTTTTAACCCCAGTCAGACACCTGCTGATGGAGTGTGTGAATGTGTTTGTTTGTGTGACGACGGCACTGGTGGTGAGCCATGCCGTTCTGTGCCAGACATACATTAAACGGTTCAACAAAACATGTCAAATGTAGAAATAACATTTTCTGCTTCATTCGTCATTTTACTAAAACGTGGATTTTTGGTTTCTAAATAAAAAATAAACCAATACATTCAAAATAAAAGTGATCTAATAAGTTCTCATCTCTCAGTTCATTCTTATTTTAAGATTTGTGTTCTTTAACTGGCTAATCTGTTGTAATCCTCCAACTGATGAAGTGCTTTTATCGGACTTACCTTATCATCTGAAGAGAGAAGAGGGTAAAAACAATAAAACATTGTAATAAATGAAAAAAAATATTTATCTAGAACACTGATGTTTACATTATTATTTTTCATTTATACAAATAAAAATGAAAATTTCCAAGACATTGTTTATCATCTGAATGAACATTTACATATAACAGAAAGCTAATATTTTAAATCAAAGTTATAATAAAGTGTTACAGAGAAAACTTTTCATCACTATATATCAGGGCATTAAGGTAATAATAACAATAACAATAATAATAAAGATCTTAATAAAAGTGAAAATATTTATCTAGCGTGTTAATTAATTTTTTTCATTATTATTTTTTCGTTTATTACAATAAAAACTAAAATCTGAATGAAAACTTACGTAATGTAATTCTAATATTTGTAAGTTATTTTGAAGTGTTACAGAGAAAGCTTTGTATCAGTTTATTGTGATATTAATAATAATAAAAATTAAAACAAATGTTTATCTATGGCCTCATTTAGTTTTATTAATTTGTTTACATTTCCATTACATTTCCTTTTATTATCTGAATATGCATATGCATGCAATGCAGATAAATAATACATGTTTATCACATATAAAGCTAAGTGGTTATAAGTGTTACTGAGAAAGCGTTTTGTACAGGGGGTCAAGGCTGTCAAGGTTAAAAACCCCTTATGTGGGCAAGGAATGAGAATAAAGTGGACATTTGGCAAAGAACAATACCTCAATGTCAGGGACTCAATTTCAATGTTTTATTCTTTAGCCATATGAAAAAGCTTCATTTTAAAAACTAACATAAGAAGTAATATGAAGTAGCTCTTGCTACATTGCATGCAAAACGGTAGTGCACAGCATCATCTTCTAGCTGTCACTGAGTGTAACAGTAAAGAGGGGGAGAGAAAACAACTAATATACATTATCATACAATACATAATTAATAACATGGTTTAGGGTACTGCTAGTATAGTGGATCAAACAATTAAGATACCTAAAGCTCATAAATGCATAAAATATTAAGTGATAAAATATGAGCTGCGACTATAATGCTCACACTATAAACTGTAAGCGTTCCCTCTCTTCAGTGACTCTGTCTGCAATGCCCACAGTCATTCACACATCAGTTTAAACAGCATGTGGAAAATACTCGGCCCTTCTTAGGAAAGTACAGTAGAAAATAGTCAGCTGATCTTATTTTTATTAGGTCGCTGCAGATCTAGATTTCAATCTCTGAATTACATTCACCATATTTTATAAACACGTTAATTATGTTTTGGGAATATTCATCATTATGGTTAAATTAAAATCATCTGTCCCCCTTTTGCCAATCACCTTCTGGAATTAGGGGCATGTAGGAGGCGTCCACTGTGGTGTCCGTCCATTAAACGGCTGGCAGGATGAAGCTCCTCTGGCCTCGGACTGAGCGAGAAGGGTGTCTGTCTCTGTGGGCTCTGAGTTTGGACTCTCTTCTGAAAAGCTGGATGGGACACGCAGCCCAAGAACTTCCTGTACTTTCACAGACAGCTCCTGAGAACAGAGCAGTCAGAAAGCATTATGAACACGGTTCTTTTTCATAGCCTATCAGCAGTCATATCTGTCCCATCTCACCTTGCAGTTTGTCAGCTGCAAATAAATAGCCTCTGCTCCACAGAGTATTGACTGCAGATCCAGCTTCATGGTCAGCTCATTAATGTGCTGGAAACACACACACGCACACACACACGCACACACGCACGCACACACACACACACACACACACACACACACACACATAGAGTCAACTGACTTACTGTGCATGTCATTTTCCTGGTTCTACTTTATATTTTCATGGGCTTAAACAATTCTATGCTTACCTTCAGTATAGAGTTAAAATCATGATTTGAGCCAATCAGCTCCCCTTTTTGTGACTGAAGAATGGAGCAGGCCATAAGTAAGTGGAAGTTTTCACAAGGCAGACGGGTCCACAGAATCTGCAAAACATTGGTGTTGATATTGTTCAATAAAACTACTAAAATAATTTCCTTTAATTGAAATAAAGTTGAAATCAAATAACATATAAATAGTAGATGAAAAACTTAAACTTAATTAGAAAATTTGCCAATGGCATCTAACTGAAATAAAATTAGTTGAAGTACTAAAACTACTGAGACTAAAACTGAGATAAAAAAAAATTCAATCTAAATAGAAATCTAAAAAAAAATCTAAAACTGAAACGAAAATAAATAATCTAAAAAAAAATCGAATACTACAGAAACTAAAACTGAAATAAAAATAAATTAAATCTAAACAGAAATATTAAAAAATCTAAAACTAATAAAAATGACAAGCACAAAATTGCTTACATATAAAATAAAATTAAAATTAAAACTAAAAACAAGAAACTTTATACCCAGAGCTTTATATATATATATATATATATAATGTAAACAATACTAAAATAACACTGATGAGAAGAGGTTTTAATATTTAATAAATGAATATAACAAATTAATATTAAAAATCAAAACTGTTGTGGTGCTTTTGTGTATGAAAATGCATATTCCTTTAAAGTTATTTAAACTACAGAATATAACAGAAAACTACTGTAAGTTCACATGCTGTATGTGCTTAACATATTTGAGACAGCATATTTTGCTAAAATATATGAATTCAAATGAATTATAAACATATTATATTTGATATATTATTAATGATGATGAAAGTCATAGAAAAAAATACAAATAACCTCCCACTTACCTCCCAAAGACTCAAGATGTCTTCAAAAGAGAATTCTCTCTTAAACCAAATCAGCAACCAACGGAAACAGAAACAAAGTGAACCACTGTCCTGAGAGTCTAAGAGAGATAAAAACAAAACAAGCAAACAAACAACTTTTTTTTTAACCAGCGGTGCAACTGTGCATTAGCCAATAGAAAAAAAACACATATAGAAGGTAGAGGTTTATAGAGAATGTGTGTTTGTGTTTACCCAGGTAGTCACACAGCTCTGGATCAAGTGCTCTCAGTAGGAGGCTGAGCTGAAGCAGCTGCTGTTTCATGGCCTCTTGAGACTCTTCAAAGTTTTGGTGCTAGAGAAAGATAAAGGCTTTATATCCAGAGCTAACACATCGATTGAACAACACAATCAGAAAACAAGTGTGTTTACTGACCACTAAATCCATAAAGCCTGTCAAACACCAGAAGGACTCCACCTCATTCTGGGTAACAAAGAGGAGAGGAGACAGAAGATCACTCATCCCCTGGACATAACCTAAAGAGCAAAGTGAGAGAGAAAGAGAGAGAGAGAGAGAGAGAGAGAGAGAGAGAACGAGAGCTATAAGAGACATAACAGCATTCTCTAGTGGTCGGTAGCTGGAATTAAAATGCCATAACGGAAATGCACATACCCAGATCGAAGTTATACATGCAGTACGTCATCAGTACGTCATGGAGCAGCGCAAGTCCTGGGTTCTCATTCCCAGAAAAGAAGGAATTGTGTCTGTCTGTTCGATTCACATCCCGTTCTGTCCAATCAAAGAGCAGGAGCAAATCAGATGTAGAAAGTGACTGGCTACACTTGCTGTAGGATCTATGACACAGCTGAACGTACCTATGAGGCTACGGTTTCCTCGGAAGAGAGAGTTCTTCATCTCCTGCTCTTCACTAACTGACTTCCACTGAACCTTCATCCTGAAATACTCATCCCTGAAGAGAAAAATAACAAATGTAATTCAAGCTGACGATCAGGGGTTTTAGAAAGGAAAGAGGCAGGGTAGACACATTGTTGGCCTTATCATTCGGGTTTATGTATATGAATTAAGTAGTCGTATATATGGTAGATTAGAACTTAGAAAACGTAAGTATAATTGCTGTTATCATTCAAAATTTGAGGTCAGTAAGCTTTTATTCATCAAAGATGCATTAAATGAACCAAAAGTGACATATAGAATGTTACCAAAAAATCATTTCAAATGAATTCTGTTATTTTTATCCTTAAAAGGTTTCACTGTTTCCACAAAAATATTACATAGTACAACTGTTCTCAACATTGACAATACTAAAAATGTTTCTTGAGAAGCAAATCATCATATTAGATGATTTCTGAAGGATTATGTGACACTGAAGACTGGAGTAATGATGCTGAAAATTCAGCTTTGCCATCACAGGAATAAATGACATTTTAAAATGATATTATATATAAATTATATATTATAAATTACATTACAATAGAAAACAGTTATTTTAAATGGTCATAATATTTCACAATATTACTGTTTTTACTGCATTTTTGTTCAAATAAATGTAGCCTCGGTGAGCATAAGAGAGTTCTTTAAAAAAAAAAAAAAAACATTTAAAAAAATCTTACTGACCCCAAACTTTTTGACAGCAGTACATATACTGTGCTAAGCTAAGGTCTAAAGAGAAAAATGACACAGGAACCCTGTTGCTTTTTTTGTTTTGTTGCTATTTCTGACACACAATGCCACTCTCACACTACACATCATGTTCTCACACAGTAAAAAATACATCGCTGAGCAAAGAGGAAACTGAAAACACGCCGACAGACAAGACAGAGCAGGTTACTTTTGCTATGAAACAAGGTCTTAGCTTTCAAATTTGTAAATTTTTTGAGGAATTCAAACAATAAATACAGTTTTGTGGCTCTTTAATGTGTCGTGACAGATCGCTGTACAGGCACATGAACTGATTATCTTTTCATATTTACATATTTAAAGCATAAAATAAACATGAATGAACATCAGAAAGTATTTGATTTCAACAGCGGAGAGATGTCAATACACAGCATTTTTAAAGTTTAAGTCCACCGAAGTTAATCTACTATCCTGTCTGGTTTGTTTGCCGATAAAATAGGCGGATTCGGCATTATGATTGGTCAGATCACCTGTCAATCAAACTCTTTGCGAATGGTCAGTTGCTATTATCATTCATCCGTTTGAGGTCGGCAAGCTTTTATTCAGCAAAGATGCATTGAATTAATCAAAAGTGACAGTAAAGGCATACAGAATGTTACAAAAAATAATTTCAAATGAATTCTGTTATTTTTTTATCCTAAAAATGTTTCACTGTTTACACAAAAATAGTATGTAGCACAACTATTTTCAACATTGATAATAATAAAAATGCTTCTTGAGCAGCATATCAGCATATTAGAAGGATTTCTGAAGGATCATGTGACATTGAGGACTGCAGTAATGATGCTGAAAATTCAGCTTTGCCATCACAGGAACAAAATACATTTTAAAATATATTACCACAGAAAACATGTATTATAAATGTCATAATATTACTGTTTTTACTGCATTTTTGTTCAAATAAATGCAGCTTCTGTGAGAATAAGAGACTTGTTTTACAAAAAAACAAACAAAAAAAACACTTTAAAAATCTCACTGACCTCAACATTTTTGACAGCAGTACATATCCTGTGCTAAGCTTAGGTCTAAAGAGATATACTGAATACTCACACAGGAAACCACAACAGCTGCAAATGGTTAACTGGGTTGAGGGAACAAGTACACTATCATTTTTGACACCTTTGTGGTTTGCGTTAAAACAAAATGTGTTTAGCTCACGTTTTCACCCGAAGGATGTCCTCTCTCTCTTTGGCTGTGCTGTTCCACGGGTAGAACCCCAGTAAGAACTTCCACACCTCCTTCCGCAGAGATGGAACAATGCCCTAGAAAAAGCAGGAAAGATTTGAATCAATGGTAACGTCATTGGTTTGTGGCATGTAAACAGGATTAGGAAAATATCACTGAAACCTAGACGAACCCCTCTAAACACCAGCTTCTTGACCTTCTGTGGATCAGTGACACGGCCCTCTGGATCCAAAAACTGATCCCAGTTATCCAAAGGCTTTCCTCTTTTGACCTCCGGTCTGGGGCCGAGCTCTGCCCCCTGGTGGAATACACAATCTCTTTTTAAGTTTATGCACAATCGGCATTTATACACAAACAGCCAGGACTCTATATAACTCACGCAGGTAATGAGCTCAAAGCCTGGCTCCTCATCAGCTGAGTGTGGGAAATGGGCATCTTGTGGTGAGCGGTTACCGAGGGGCGACTCTGGATGTCTAAGAGCTCCCCGGAAGAAGTTAGTCACTTTGGAGAAGCCCCCAAATGTGGTCGCGTAAGGGTCCTGAATGAACCTCTGTAGACATGACCAATCACATGGCATGTTTACAGGACCTTGTTTATGGCTTTAACCACATTAAAACACAACATATATGACTTACAGACACTAGATCTGCACTGGTATCATCAAAGAGGTGCAGCTCATCAAACGACTGTGATAGGGCCCCAGAATCATGCGGGTATGCCAGGAAGAGCCTACCATCCATGGGAGACCTTATAGCAGAATGTGTCACATATAGGTACTAAAATGCAAAAGAGTTGGTTGAAAAAGATCAATCAGCATGCCACTCACGGGGCCAGTCTGATGTAACGCTGCATGGCTTTTAGCAGCTCTCTAGTGCCCCCTCGATGGAAGTGCAGGGGAGGGAGAGGATCGCCCCCTCTGGTGGTCATCACCAAGAAGTTCCTGCCCAGAGAGAAGCGAGCCCTCCGGAGAGAGTACAGCTCTGAAAGGGGCAGGGAGAAGCCCCACTGACCTGCCAAAAGACATAAACGTACGTGAGCATGTAGAGTATGTAAATGTAAGCGCACTTCATCTGAGAAGCAGCAGTTTGGCGCAGTACCTGTTTCTCTGACTGGTGGATGCTCTTGCCGTCTTTCCTGCTTGACTGTACTGATGACGGCCCAGTCTGGCTCATAGCCTGGGTCAAACTTAGTTTCCTCTTCCCCTCCTTCCCCATCCTTTCAGGAAACAGAATATAAGAGAGGAACAGAAGTTTAGGAAACAGGACACCATTCAAAAGTTGGGAGTTGGTAAGATTTTTAATGTTTTAATGTTCTTGCATTCAACAAGGCTGCATTTATTTGCTCGAAAATACAGTAAACACTAATACTGCAAAATATTATTACAACTGTATTCTATTGTAATATATTTTAAAATGTAATTTATTCATGTGACAGCATAGCTGAATTTTCACCAGTCATTACTCCAAACTTCAGTGTCGCATGATCCTTCAGAAATCATTCTGATGATCAATTATCAGTATTTTTGTAGACTCCGTGATACATTTTTTAGGATGCTTTGATGAATATAAAAACATTTATTTGAAATTGAAAACTTTTGTATCATTTTAAATCTTTTTACTGTCACTTGATTAAAAACTAAAAAAAAAAAAAAAAAGAGTATTAATCTCTTAAAAAAAAAAAAACTCCCTGACTCCAAACTTTTGAATGCTAATGTACATGTTAACCATTTCTCAGAGATTTGACCATTTACATTACATTTATATATCCAAAGCAACTTACAAATAAGGACAATAGAAGCACTCAAAACCAACAAAAGAACAGTAACATGTTACTGCTATGACAAGTCCCAGTTAGGCTAATGCAAAAGAATAGCAAAATAATACAGAATGCTGTTAGATCAGTGGTCGCCAACCCGTCGATCGCGATCGACTGGTAGATCTTTATTACTGTCCCAGTAGATCCCGAAAAAAAAACAGTAAAATGAGTACAAAAATGCATTACATTTATGGGGTTATATTAATGTATCACTGAAGGGAACTGTCTTGAGAAAAGTTTCGATGGCAATGGCATTTTCTTCTCCTCCGTATAAAGCGCAACTCTGCTTTGTTTACAGCGGTAACCAAGGAAACGCTATATTGCGGTCGGTTCATAAGCAGTGTTGCCAAGTCTGTGGTTTTCCCGCGGAATTGGGCTACTTTAACACGGTTGCCACGGGTTGTTGTTCATGTCCGCGGGTTGAAGCGACCCCAATAACGTGATATTTAGTCCCTGGAATGTGAATTTGTTATAAAGCAAATAGCCAATAAATAAATTTGCTTAAAAAACAGTATCAGTATCAGAATCCAATTTGCTAGTTAAAAAAAAAAAAAGAAAGAAAGAAAAGAAAATCTGAATTCTGAATCAGCTATGATCGGCGCATCACTAATTAAAATACTAAGTAAAAGGCCTCAAATTTGAAGTACAATCTGGGATGTCTTTTTCTATCAATTCTTCAATAGGTAGATCTTGTCTTTCATAAAGGCAGAGGTCAGGGATCTTGGGCCTAAAAAGGTTGGTGACCACTGTGTTAGAGGGTAAAAAAAACATTTTTAAATAAGAAGAAAACAAGTAGTTAGAATAAAAAAAAAAAGAATAGAGAGTGCAAGTGTTAGAGGGTCAGGTATTTTTAATAAATAAAAAGAAAACAAGTGGATAAAATAGAAATAGAACAGAGAGTGCTAGTGTTGAATGGTCATGTGTAGATGAAAGAGGTGTGATTTTAGCCTTTTCTTGAAGATGGCTAAGGACTCAGCTGCTCAGATTGAGTTGTGCAGGTCATGACTTGCCAAAGTATTTTTTATAGAGATGTATGGTTTTATTGTATGTGTGTAAATATCTTCAGTATGACAAAACGTTTTAATTTCTATAAATTTTCAATGACCTTTATTTCCACGACTTTGCAAATCACAATTTACAAATTTCCCAAAACAAGTTTTTTTCCTTTGAGCATGTTAAGTTCAATATAGGTTTTAAATGAATATGTGACAAGTGACCTTTGAACTTTGAAGAGCAAACTGAGTGTTCAAGTCCTTCTCTTACCAACCTTTTTGGCGTAGAAGACAGCAGGAGCATTTCTCACATCCTCCTCAACAGGGCTCCACTCCAGTGCCGGCTCTCCATCCTGAAAGAGTTTATTTTGTAAATGGTGTTAACAGACAGAATAATTATTTACTAACACATAACCTCATTAATAATATATTAGCACATCAAAGTGCTTAATAATAAAATATGTTAATCCTGATACAGTCTGTTGATCATACCCGCTCAACTATCCGGATGAAGCCGGGGATGGTTGTGTCCTGATTGCTTCTTTTGGCATTGGTGTGGAGGTAAACACCCTCCTTCTCGAAGATCAGCTGATGAATGACATAATATATCACACTTTTTACAACAGCACCAAATGTCAACAAAACTACAGAGGAATCATTTGAAACAAGATGTCAATACATAACGATTATCCTTCAGCATTAAATAGATATAATGAATTTAAATGTTTGTTTTTTCTAAAAACCCAACAATAAAACTAATTGCAGCTTTAATACTATAGTGGACAATTCCTGATATACCACAATAGATTAATAATTCAGCGGCTTACAAATAATGACTTTCAGAAGTTAGATTAGCAACTGATAATCACATGGAGGAAGCGGTAATGACAATCTAGCTGCTAGTTTTCTATAATCTATAACACTTCATTACGTTATGACCAAAGCTCTCCAGTTAACTGGTTTGACCAGTGACACCGTTCAATAAAAACCTCCTTGCTGAAGGAGTTACCCAACGGGTGACAGAGGTATTTGAAACACCAGTCCATCATAGAGACATGACAGTGACTAAACCATCAGGCTTGAACGACATGTCAGTCACCAGCCTGGGCTATCGCTAACTAGCTTCAGCAGCTATGGAAAAACGGTCTTTTCCTGAGACATTAAATACGTAAACAGGTAAAAATGCATGTATAGCTTTGTGTGATGTCATGTCAAATATGACATCGTCAATCTAAACGTAAGGTTACTGACAAACACTATCGCTACTCACCTTGTGACTCTCCGGCTTCGCCTCCATTCCTCCTCCTGTTTGACCAAAACAATCACACTTCCGTTTTTCCTGGATGACACCGCCCACCTCCGCAGCAGCCAATCAGAAACTAATAAAGCATGACGTTGTCTTTATCATGTTATTTTGAAGATGGTGATAATGAGTATGATGTTCTTAGCATATATTTGTTGATTTTTACATAATATAATGACCTGTAATACAAAACAAAATATAAATTCTTTGTTTAAAAAAAAAAAAAGTCCTCCCCGCTGTCACCACAGATTCTGTCATAATTTAATATTTTTATGTCGTTTCAAACCCACAAAGTTAAGATTTTTTTTCTTCTTCAGTGAAGCACAAAAAAAAGAGCCAGAATGACAGTCAGCATTTACTTTCATTGCATGGAATTGCATATGCAATGATGACTGAGGCTGTCGTTCTGAAAGACAATTGGGGTGAGTAAAATTATACCACTTTTTTGTTTATTTATTTAATTTTGCTCTTTAAATTCTCTTACAAAACTGTTTACTATGTAAAAGTACAAATAACTATAACTCTTGGAAGTACAAGAAAACCACCTAGAGAAATGTGACCGTTTTTAGTTTGCACCAAAACATTAGCCTGCTGCACATGAAGTCCAGTGAATCATTATGTATCATTTATTATCAGCTTCCTTCAATGTCACACCTGCTCATATTTGTTCTTTCTGAACGTTAGCCGTGACGGCGGCAAATAAATATCAAATCATTAAATCATTATTTAAAACTACAAAAAGGAGACAATAACGGAACTGGAGATGATGGTACGGAGCCCCTAAAGGGACATGGTGGTGGGAAAAAATTCGGGGTGGGAGGAAATTTTTTTTTGCGTTCCTCGCAAAACGCAAATATCTTTTGCGAGAGAACGCAAAAGTTTTGCGAGAGAACGCAAAAAATCTGACAAATATTTTTTCCTCCCACCCCAAATTTTTTCACTCAATCTGATTTTTTTCCACCACCATGTCCCTTTAGGGGCTCCGTATGATGGCATTCTTTCAATCTGCACAAGGACTTGTACCACGGCGGATCAACATTGTTTGTTGCGGGTAACTACTAATGTATAATGCTATGTAGTATAATAAATGATAAGACACTTGTTCTTTGCTTTGTTTTATTTTATATAAGAAGGTGTAACATTAAAATATATTAAAGTGCACATAAACACACACAAAACTCAAGTACATTTGGAGGGAGGGGTTCTTGCAGACCAATCACAGCGCTTGCGGTCTGCGTAGAATTGACGCGCTGTTAGATTTTTGGAGAGGTGCAGGTCAGGCTACGGCGTATGGGTGTGCGTCTATGCGTAAAGGCTACGGCGTAGGTCCGACGCAGAAGTATAAATCAGCCTTACCTCTGAAAATGTGTACGCGCAAGGTGCGTGCGGCCACAGTAATGTTGCCATGTCCGCTTATTTCGCGTATATTGTTTTTGAGATTTGCCTTTACAGATGAATACGTCTAGTCCTTGAATTCTAGATAGAGGTTTTAGGGGCTGTAATGACTTCAGCTGTTCCAACAGGGCTTGTTCCAAGAATGTACCCACGTTTTTTGGGGATTTCATGTGCTTTTCCAGCCCCATGGTGCGTAAATGTGTTCTCCATTACCAAGTGTGTGTGTGTGTGTGCACAGCTGAGAAATGTATTAATTTATCCGTACTATAATCGAGCAGGTTGGACACATTACATATTTTGTAAGAGTAAGACTATCGCTGTTAGTTGCATTTTAGTATTGGTTAATCCAGAAGTTTTTAATATGGACCCCCAAGGCTGCAAAGGAGTGTTGGGGTCTGTGGAAAAGTTTAGGGAAAAACAGTGTAAAACATTAATCAATAAAAAACAATAAATAAATAAAAAATAGAAATAAGATTAAATAAATAAATTGAATATATCAATAAAAATACAAATTTAAATGTACACTAATGGTACAGTTGTGAGTAGAAAATTTTAAAGTAATGTAAAGAAAATAAATATTTTTCTAATATTTTAAATATTAATTTTTCACAGTATAAATTGGGTCTTTATATGTGAAGTATGGAAAATATATACAGTAGATGCCTTTTATATTTTAGGATGGGGTCCCTCGCACAAGGATGGTCATATTTGGGGACCATGGCATCTAAAACAATAAAAACCCTGGGTAAATCTACGTTTTTTGTGTGTGTGTTTTAATCAACCCACACAAAGAATGCATAAAAAAACAAGTCGCTTATTTAGTGCTTGTTTGTCAGACCATTTGCGTGTTTCATTTGCGCAATCTGGCAACCCTGATCTGCTCCTACTGTAAACAGCGCTTTGCGCGTCGCTGCGCTGGAGTCTAGGGGAGAGACAGGCACGGGTAACAGGCTCCTAACAACGAGGGTTTAATAAAGTTTGGAAGTAAAGGACGATTGTGACAGAGGCGGGAGGATATAACGAGGGTAAGTCAGTCACTTGCCTTTCTTTTCTCGAATCATCCCGATGCTGTTTTAATTGTGCAAAAAGATGAAATAGATTTTAGCTGCATTGCTAACGCTGGAGCGCACTGGCCTGTGTGTTTCACTTGGCCACTCGCTAATGAACTGATCAACAAGCTCTAAAGCAGTTAATGTCGTAATGCAAATACCACGCTGTTTAGCCGCTGATTTTGCCAACTACATATTAAAGCTGACAGTGACAAACAAACAAACAAAAGCAGCAGAAATCATGGCTGGTTGTTCTTCGTGTTGCCCCGAAAATGCGAGAAACGGACAGATCCGCTGCATGCAACTGCACAACAGGCCTCGAAAATGATTTTTACCGTTTGACAAAGCCTGGCCCTCATTTAAACGAGAACGTCCCAAACAAACGTGTACGTGTGCTACACGTGCGGGGGAATGGAGGCGTAACTTACCCTTCAAAGTGAGTGGGGGGTTTGTTGCACAGCAGTTGATGAGCTTGTTGATTACTCAAACTAGTTTTTAAGCTGTTCTACAGTTCCAAATGTGACCCTGGACTACAAAACCAGTCATGATGTCAATTTTTATAAAAAAAATACAAAAAGCTGAATAAATAAGCTTTCCATTGATGTATGGTTTGTTAGGATAGGACAATATTTGGTCGAGATACAACTATTTGAAAATCTGGAATCTGCGGGTGCAAAAAAATCTAAATATTGAGAAAATTGCCTTTAAAGTTGTCCAAATTAAGTTCTTAGCAATGCATATTATTACTCTAAAATTAAGTTTTGATATATTTACAGTAGGAAATTTACAAAATATCTTCATGGAACATGATCTTTACTTAATTTACTAATGATTTTTGGCATAATTTTGACCCATACAGTGTATTGTTGGCTATTGCTACAAATGCTACTTATGACTGGTTTTGTGGTCCAGGGTCACAAATCAAAATGCTTGTTCATTTTGCCTAAATAAGCTCGATAGTGTGCTCTTGATATATATTTATGCATATTATGTTTTCTTTTCTAGGTAACATCAGCAAGTGGTGGCATCCTCCCATCTCTCCCCTAGTTCTCTCCTGCACACAGACACCGTCACCCATTTCAATTGTGCCTCTTCTAACAGTACCATCAGCATGAACTAAACCAAGTTCTCATTACCAAAGAGTGCTAACCACAAAACGCATTTCATAAACACAGACAGACACATACACACACACACACACACACACACACACACACACACACACACACCAGCATTTCAACATTCCAAAAGAACAAATTCCGAAAACAGTTCAACAGAGCCATAGGTTGTTGCATAAACACATCATGGCCTCTGTCACCAAATCCTCTAACCCCGAGATCCCCGATAATCACAAGGAGAGCTGGCTGGTGCTGCTTGCTGCCGCTGAGGCTTACAGTCAGACGTCTGGTTGTGATTTGGCCATTCTGACCACCTATAAGAAGTTCCGTCCTTCCGGGGTCGAGGTGGAAGGAACGAGGAATCACGAAGGGGGTGGAACTCGGGTGCAGCAGTTTGATTATGCATATCATGTTTGGGGACCGGGGGCCCTAGCGGAGTCGTCACTGCGATACATGGATGACATCGCAGTTCTGCACTCCACCACTGTACTGACGGCTCAGAGACACACGCGTCTGAATGCAGAGCAAGGAGGAGCCAAACTGGGCATGGTTGTGCCATCTGACAGGCTGGTGAGTGCTGTTTTTTTTTATTTTTAAGCATTTTTGAGTGCAACGCCTTGTGATTTACTGTGTCCTCTTTCTAAAGAGCTTGACTGGAGATCGAGTCGGGACTGTTAGTCCCAACATGAGGCTCTATTCTCAGAGCTACCCGTCGATCTACAGCTCGGCCGCTGCTATTGGCCAACCAGGCAGTCAGCATGGGAACGGAGAGTGTGACCGGGAGAAAGCGGTGATGGAGGAATGTGAGAAGGCAAGAGAAAGAACGGAAATTGTGGACTTGGAGGAAGAGGAAGAGGAGGAGGAAGAGGAAGAGGATTTGGATGGGAGGAGACGTAACTTGAATGAATCGGCAGGTAAATGCACCTATTTTTTGGTTTTCAGATAAGAAGGGGTTTGTCATTGCAGATCTCAAATTCAAACTGAATGGATCTGTCTTTCTTTCTCAGGTGTCTTTTCAATGGATGAGGATTCTCTGTCCCGGGACTGCGAGCCCTTCTTCGAGTCTGACGGGGAGGAGGAGAGCACTGATGGTGAATTATTGTTATTTTTTTTTTATTGATATATTTTAAATAGGGCTGTCAGTTTAATGCAGGGGTGTCCAAACTTTTCCTAAAGGGGGCCAGATGTGGAAACACTGTGGGGCCGGATGCTTCTACATACATACATATATATATATATATATATATATGTGTGATATATTTTGTTTTTAAAGCTTTAATAATTATAACATAGAATGGCTTTATGGTATTTAATCTATTAACAACACATGAAAGCACAAACTACATAAAAAATGTCTGTAATTTGGCCTATATTTTATAACTCCCTTACATTACATTAAAGTGGCCTATATGTCTACATTAATGATATAAGAGTCTGTATAAATATGCAACATTTCTGCCACAATACCACAGTTACGGTTACTACAGTAAATCAAAATGTTGGTGATTTGTGGATTGAAAAGTATTCTTACTGCATTGTTGTCGCACAATGTTTTTCCTATTTTCCGTGTTAGTGTTGTTGAGAATGTCAGCGCTGTTTCAGAAGACAGCTGCGGGCCGCTTAAAATTCATCCACGGGCCGCATTTTGCCCGCGGGCCGTAGTTTGGACACCCCTGGTTTAATGTGTTAACTTAATTAATTAGTTATGAAAAAATAACGCGATTAAAATATTTTGACGCAGTTAAGGCACTGGCCCCGCCCCCAGACCTGTACATCATCTTACGTTTCATACAGCTGAATATTGACAAATATGATGCAGCGCAACAACTCCATAAACGCAATTAGGCCTCAAAATTCAAGATTATACAAATTCAAGGCAAAAATGCTCCTGTATGAGTTTTTGTCTCATATTTATATCACATGATAAGAGATATCACATGAGCAGCAAGAGCAGTATCACACGAGTGCTGTTTTTGTCCCGAATATCACGAGTGCAAATGTGATTTTTATACAACAGTTCAGTAAATAAGATGTTAATATTGTGTTATATTTTAAACACTATTGTCTGTTTTTGCTCAGTTTTGCCAACAAAAATATTGCCTATAAAGCCACAGCAGAACTGTTGTGTGTCTCCGAGCAACACAGCGGTATTTAGTTTCTGAATGAATCTGCGTTTTGAACGAATCTTGTGATTCAAAGCCCTATTCATAAAGAGAGAGAGCCGTTTACTTAATTCCTGAATGAATCAGCCGTTTGAATCGAATGAATGACTCATAAAGACATTTACTGCCACCTGCTGGCATTTTTAATTTCTTATTTAGAGTATTATTTCATTAAAAAAAAAAAAGGGAAAAAATGCAACAAAAAAAAAAAAAATATTTTAAGGAATAGTTCACCCAAAAAATGTTAATTATGTAATTTACTCAAACCTGAATGACTTAGGCTACTTTCTTTTGTGGAGCATAAATTATTAAAATTCTGGTAAATGCCAAAAATTACTTAAATGTTATTGCCTATTTTTTCACATTTAGGCATCACAGCATTATAATGTGCAGCATGAAAAATAGATAACACGTGTTATTTATAGATAACATATTATTCAAGTGATATATATAATTTTAAGTGGCTGTTAGATGATGTTGAATTGTAAAAAAAAACATGGGGAAATTAGCATTTATAAAAATCCAATTTCAGCTGATACAGTTCACCACTGTTCAAAATACTTTAATTTGGCAAAGACACATTATATGGAATCAAAAGTGACAGTAAAAAACATTTGAAATGTTACAAAAGATTTCTGTTTCAAATAAATGTTGTAATTTTGAACCTTTTGAACCTTAATTTTGAAAAAATAAAGTATCACGGTTTTTAAAATGTTAGGCAGCACAGCTGTTTTTGATTGATAATGATAAGAAATGTTTCTTGAGCAGCAAATCATATTATAATGATTTTTGAAGGATCATGTGACACTGAAGACTACAGTAATAACTGCTGAAAAATCAGCTTTGCATCACAGAAATAAATTACAGTTAAAATATATATTAAAATATAGGTATTTTGAATGGTTATAACACGTAACTAGTATTGTTTTACTGTATTTTTGATCAAATAAATGCAGCGTTGGTGAGCATAAGATACTATTTTCAAAAACATTTTAAAAATCTTTCTGACTCCTAACCAGCTGATAACCGATATGGTACCAATATAATATGCATTCCTATTTTTTAAAATCCTTATTCAGCAATTCAGTTTCAAACACAGTGACTGTTCAAAGAGATTATTATCTGAATTATGACACCGTAGCATCAGTGTGTTTTTATTGCTGTCGTTCATGTATTTATATCTGTTTTATTGCGGCCAGGCTCTCTGAGTGAGGAAGCACCTCCCCCTCCGCGTGGCTTGGCCATGGGTCACCTGGTGTCTCGCTCTTCTAACCCCATGGCAATGGCTTGTTCACTGCCCGTGTCTATACCAGTGTGGGGCTACAGGAACAACCATGCCCGTCAGGGCGACTCCCACAGTGGAGAACGGGTCAGTTACTCATCCGCTTCATGCATGCCCTCATCCACATACCCCCCTACAACAGCTTCATTCAAATTCTTTTTTTTTTTGCAGATTATGTATGCACTTTTAATACAAAGGATGTGTAAAATTGTAGATGGCAAAATTATGCCACCTACTAGATTACGCATTTGGACCAAAATTGTATTTATCATTCATTGATGAGACAATTTCATAATTAATGTGTCGCGACACCATTTTTGAACAGTTTCATACGAAATGGAGGAAAGGGCCAAAGGAAATACAGATTGTCAATATAAATACATACTTTTTAAAAAGTTTTGGATTGGCAAGTTTTTTTTTATTTTATTTATTTTATTTTTTTTATAATGTTTTTGAAAGAAATCTCTCATGTTTTTCAAGGCTGCATTTAAAAAATAAAAAATATAGTAAAAACAGTAATATTGTGAAATATTATTACAATTATTAAAATAACTGTTTGTGAAATGTTTTTAAAACAGTTGTACTTACTCAGTTTGTGATGTTGTATACTGTAGTATAAGATTTATAAAAGGTTCATGATGATTAAAAATGCTCCAAAGTAAAGAAATATATTGAGTGCTAGATATTTTTGTGATAATATTTCAATGTATTGTGATAATTTTACCTCAAAAGACTGAGCCACAACCAGTAATTTCCACTGGAAAATGACTCTAAAACTATACTGTTTCTTTTTGGAAAATCTATACTCTAAACATAAATAGCTGCAATATTATCGTACTGCATTATTGACACAGTTATCGATACAAGATTTTGTTGCCAAGTCTTTTCTGATTAACACCCTCACTACCATTGTGACAAAATCCACTTACATATAATGAGTTTTTGTAGAATAAAGCAATAAGCCCTGTGAAGCCGTAGTTTACAGTCTTTTCTGATTAACACCCTCACTACCATTGTGACAAAATCCACTTACATATAATGAGTTTTTGTAGAATAAAGCAATAAGCCCTGTGAAGCCGTGGTTTACAGTGAATTTATAACAGCTAAGGGGGTTTTAGGCACTCCGCTTCGCGTCGACAACAACGCCCCTTAGCTGTTATAAATTCACTGTAAACCACGGCTTCACGGGGCTTATTGCTTTTATAAAACGGTTATTTCATATACGTAGTACGGTTTCCAAAATAAAACAGAGCAAATAACGTGTAATGATATTAATAAAAACAGTATTCTTCCACCAAACAATGTAGTTCCTCAGAATCAGTTGTGGTTGCAACAAAGTTGCAACTCGCAAATGTAAACAAAGGTGTATGTTTGTAGAGTAATTTACAACAGTTTCGAACATGGCTCAGCCAATCAGAATCAAGGACCGGAACTATCCGTTTTATACGAAAAATTGAAGAATAGCAATTAATTACTGTTTTGTCGCATTTAATCACTTTTACACTTGTTTTCAGCTTGATTAAAATGTCTCTTTTATTTTAGGTGGGCTGTACAGACCTGGACCACATAGCTGCCAGTATGAAAGCCCTGCTGGTCCCTGGAGCCACAGACGGAACGGAGATGTTTGGAGCACTGCCACGACCTCGCCTAAACACGGGCGACTTCTCTCTCAAGCATTGAGAGAGGACGAATGTGTGCGTATGTATGTTTGAGCGTGCATGAGAACGAGAGGGTGGGCGAACCGTGAGCTTGTGTGTGTGTGTGTGTGCGAAAGTGATTTGAACAGAACTGGAGAGTTTGATGGATGTTTTTAGCGAAGACATTGCCAAAACTGAAGCTTCTCCCACATATCATTAGTATTTCTATGGCACTGAAAGTGGCGAAACCTTTACCAGCCCTTCACGTCCGCAGCAGAAGGAGGAGAGAGTTGATTCGCATGTCTTAATTTGAGAATTTCTTTTGGCTTTGACCGAATGGTTGTGGCAGACTTTAGTTACGTAGTGCATTTCATTGAGTAACACTAACAGAGCAAACGTACATCATTACGTTACTAATCATACCCAGTGACCGTCCTCTGCAGTGTGGGATTTACTGATAGTATATGAGCCTATTTACATGCTGAGATACTCACACATCCATCACTGGAGGAGCATTGTACATTAGTAGAC
Organism: Sinocyclocheilus anshuiensis; assembly: GCF_001515605.1. NCBI lineage: Eukaryota > Metazoa > Chordata > Actinopteri > Cypriniformes > Cyprinidae > Sinocyclocheilus > Sinocyclocheilus anshuiensis. Next base: position 95,252 of record NW_015540848.1, on the reverse strand, counting down.
ACTACATGTACTTGGATATATAGACTGCTGTGTTCAGATGTGAATTCAGTAGTGTATATTCCATGGCAATTGACAAAGCTGACTAGATGTTAATGTGAATGCTTGCAAATGTCACTCTCTGCCTGTGTGCACTCACTTTTATTTCAGATACTGTCCTGAAGACTTTCTAAATCAATGCTTTGTAAAGCAATGAATACAGTGAAAGGACAAAACGTTTCGGAAACACGAATGTGTGGGACTTTTCACCCACAAATGACAAGTGCTTCTGCATTATAACGAATTAATGTGCTGATAACTGATACAAATGCAGAAATACGAATTGTTGATTAGTATGGTAACTCAAAACTCGAAAATCTTGAAAATCAAATATGAGGGTTTACAACACTACAGATGTCAACCAGCTATGTGTTCATCATCTTAAACATTTCACAACTGTTCAATGTTTAAGTAAATGCGTTCTGAATAAACAAGTTGTTTGTTGTCGAATTCTGTTGCCCTTTGTGTCTTATTTGCATTTAAAAGTTCAGCGGCTTTATCTTGGTGTGATTGAGCAGGCTGAAGGAAATGTGTGCAACTCTCTGAGGAAAGTCGATGCTTCCTGTGCTCAGCAGAGGGCGGTGTTGTTTTTCTGTAGTTTTTTACTCCAAGCAATCCTTTAGCGTTCCTTTATGCATTTAGCAGGCTTTTATTCAAAGCAGTTAGGCCTATACAACAAAACGATTAATCTTACGTTTATTCTCATTCCCACTTTTGATTTCATGTCCATTCATCTCATTCAGGTTTGTATTAGCCAAGCCATGAATGCAAAAAATTATGTTTTTATACAGTCTCAGTGTCAAACATTTCACTATTAATAAAAAAGGACTTCATTTAGAATTTTTGATTAAATTAGTATATTTTGTATACTTTTATATACAGTGTTTTAAGAATAATAATTACATTTATTAATAAATAAAAACTTTATTTGCGGCACCTCAGAGTAAAATCTGTACAAATGCTTTCAAAAGCCCTCAGAGAATTGTTCAATGGTGTAACATTTTGCAAAAAAGTACTTTTGAACGTCTGTCAGTAGAGAAAAGCTTTGTGAACTGGGTCACACTAACCAGATAAACACTGACCCCTTGATTATCCCCCAAGACCTTTACTTGCTTTTAAAGACACGTCAGCAGTAAAAACACAACACACCACTCGTATATCGCACATCATTATTATTTTGAACTAGTTTATTAGACTACAGCGATAAATATTTCCTACAGTATCTGTATTTGCCATCACATGGAATATAAAATGAATACAGTGACTATTCAAAATAGTATAAAGATTAATGCTACACCAATTCAGTTGCTGGTTAAAATACTAAAACACTACATTTTGCAGCAACCTAGTGGTTACTTACAAGCAGATTCAGGTTTAGAATGCAAGTTTTAGTATCATTTATGTTGATTTGGATCTTACTCCCTACCAATGACTCCTTCTCAAACTTTCCTCTACTCTTTCTTACATAACCCTTACCCTGTTTCCTCCCAACCCCTCCGTCTCTTCATGTATTCACCCCCTACTGATCCTGCTTTCGGATCCAGCAGTAGGAGTTCCTGCCCACCCAGAAACCAGGGAAGAGCTTCTCCTTGAAACTGGCTGCAAACCGATGAATCAGTCTGACCTCCTTTGAGCCGTTCTCTCCATCTTCGACCAGGAAAAACTTAATGATGCCAGCTGGCTGGTCAGCGTAGATGCCGATGGTGGGACAGAGGGGAGCCTGGAATTCGATGTTCTCTCCGTTGTGCCAGACGTGGTAGCAGGATCCGGCCCAGCCCACACCCCATGACAGGTCGTTCTCTCCCAGCCCACATTGGCCATCCTTAGCTTTCCGCCCTGCGCTTTCACACGCCGCCCCAATCACCACCCAGCCCTCGCAGTCCACCTCCCAGTACCCACGACTGCCCAGAAGACCCTCCTTACACAGCACCTTCAGGAGGATATCGTCAAAGTTATCCTTGCAGCAGTTGCATGGTTACCACATGTTGACCATAACAATCTTACGCATTACATTCTGTCATTTACTCACCCTCATGTCATTTCAAACCTGCATAGCTGTCCTCATGCTGAGTTGAACTTGTGGGTGAATTAATCATTCAGACTGGTTTTGTGAACCATATCAGCGGATTCATTGAAATATTAGACTAATGATTTTTTCATGAAGCAATACAATCACATACATAGAACTATGAAAGCCCATTTCCGCCACATACAAATCTCATGCTGAAAAATATGAGATAAGCATAATTATGACAAAAATGTGAGATGTGTATGTTATGACACAAAAGGTTGAAATTATGAGATAGAAAGTCATAATTATGACATAAAAATAACAAATTATCATTTAAAAAACATCACAAAAAGTTGAAATTGTGAGGCTAAGTTATAATTATGAGATAGAAAGCAAAAGTTATGAGACAAATGTCATTGTGACAACAATGAAACAATGAAATACTAAATAATAATCATGATATCCAAATTGACATTAGATTTTTTGTCATAATTACGACTTTTAGTCTTATTATTCTAATTTAGAATAACTCAGATTCTTTTTCTCAATCATGACCTAGTATTTCATAATTTCAATTCATGTCATAATTATGGCGTTCATGCTTTTTTAATCTGTGCTTATGTGTGAATAAATGCCTAAATCAAATCTTTCCATCATATAAAACAATCATGTCTCTTGAGAAGACTTGGATTCACTCATATAGATTTATATAGACTATTTTAATGATGTCTCTATGCAGTTTGTGAAGCTTGAAAATGTTAATTACTATAAAACTGATGTAAAAACTTTCAATCAAAGAACAAAAATATGAGAATTAAAAAAATAATAATTTTTTCTTCTAAAGAATAAAAATATTTGGAAAGACATGAGGATGAGTAAATGATGACATTTTTGCAATTTTTTTGCATGACTACGCCTTTAAACCATAAATAAGAAGATAATACTAAATGGAAGAATCACATGACCTGTTCAAAAATGGGTTTTATAAATCACACAAGAAGTAGAGACAGATTCAGAGACTCACTTACATACCTGTGGTGAATGTTCATATCTCTCTGGCCTGTCTAGAACAGGACACACTTCCTCTGACATACGTGACACTTTGGCTCCACCTTCTGAGAGCCACAACATTTTCTGAGCAGTTCTGTCATCCAGAGAGAGATTTATCCAGTCTGAGAGAGAAATAACATTTCAGAGGTCAAGGGCATATTAAATTATAATATAGAACTATATGTGACCCTGGAGCACAAAAGCAGTCTTAAGTCGCTGGGGTATATTTGTAGCAATAGCCAATTAAAGGCAATTTTCTCAGTATTTTGATTTTTTTGCACCCTCCGATTCCAGATTTTCAAATAGTTGTATCTCGACTAGGGCTGGACGATATGGCCAAAATGTATATCACTATATATTTCTTAATTTCGGTCGATACAAACGCCACAAATAAATCAATGTATGGGAAACTGGTAATGTATATCGAAATATCGGAAATGTGTTTAAAAATCATATCACCGTTATTGAAAAAAATTATATCGCGATACATATTGATATTGAATTATTGTCCAGCCCTAATCTCGACCAAATATTGTCCTAACCTAACAAACCATACATCAATGGAAAGCTGATTTATTCAGCTGATGATGCATAAATCTCAATTTCGAAAAATTGACCCTTATGACTGGTTTTGTGGTCCAGGGTCACATATAAAAAGCATAAAACCAAGACAATTCCTGTAATGTTCCTGCGCACATTTCATCAGCTCAGCTCTAGTATTGGGTTCAGTGATGTTGGGGTCATATGGTGGCGCCTTTTCTGTGATGGAAGGAAGAAGAAAGAGCAAGAGGTCATTATATTCTATACCATGACTGCATAATCCTATTTAAATGTCAGCTATCTAATGGAGGCCCAAGCTCCATGTGACTTCCATTGTATTATGATCCTCTCCCATTAACACTATTAAGACAGTGAGGCATAAAGACAGCTGCACTCACCTTGAAAAAGCCATGGTAATGATCACACATGCAAACCATACTGTCAGATTTACATGCTATTTTGATTTGAATATAAGTGTCTGTTCTATTATAAGACCAGTATGTTCTCCAAACCTTAAATGACTTGTTGATAATGATCTGAGGCGGTTTTAGTGGGCATTAAACATGGTGAAATTAAAGGTAGCTACACCTCTGTATCCGTGATCATCAGGACACCTGCAGTGTTTACCGAGCTTTAATGAATGATCACGTGACAAGTTTTAAAACAAATAGTTCAATTCACAGATAAAATATGCACAAAATCTGAAAACTGTTACCTCATTCTTAATAAATTAATATTTTGGAATAAATGTAAAATGCTAAACATTACATTTATACTTGGTTTGAATAAATATAACTTAAAAACATGGTTAATGCAAGCATGAAAATATTATTGTAATGGTTGTTTTTAATAGTGAAATAAATGTTTTTATTATTATTATTTATTTATGTAAATCCCTGTTCCAGCTGACACATTTTCAGCATAAAAAATTACATTTGAGAAAACAACAACTAATGGACCTTTTTCACAAGACTGTGATGACGCGTTTAACGGTCATCAGCATCGTAAATCCTCGAAAGTTTTTCATATTTGTATTTTTTTTAAATGTATGTACATTTATAACACTATTCTTTGTATTGTATCACCTTTGCATCAAATTACAAAAAAACAGTTAACGCTAATGCAAGGGTGTTTCTAATGCAGCGTCTATGGGAGGGATGATAAATTTGACATCGTTCTCTCTTCTGACTGCCGTAATCAGTCTCTCTCAATTGTTTTCTTTTTATTGAAAGTCATAAAAACACTATCGTGGAGTTTTTCTTTTGCTATCTGAGCAAATGGGAATGCAAAAAATATATTTGTAGTACTCCCCCATTCACTGCTCTTCAAGTTAACCCAACTATGACGACTTCCGCTGCTGAGAAACCCGCAAATGTGAAAAAGGTCCATACAATTATACTTTTCAGTTTTACATTAACAATGTAATTATTGTTCTGTTTATTAAACAGCTTTTTTTATTAAGTTAGTGCTTTTTAAGCATTTTTACATTACTTTTCCACGACATTCTAATTTATTGAGATGCACCTGTACAAATGCAGCAATAAATTTCATATTTCACATGCATTTATCCTTTTTTTATATCATCTTATTTTTGGATCTTCAGTCATCAGTATTTGGTAAACACTGCAGGTGTCATGATGGTCACAGACACGGAGTTGTAACTTGAATTCACCAAACTGACTGATAACAAAAAATCCTCACCGATTATGTTTTCAAGTCATTTCAAATTTGAATGTTACGTGACCTAAAGCAGTGATATCAAAGTGGGATAGTTATGTAATCAGTCTTCCCATTAACACCATTATTTATTCAGACCAATTTGTGGATGCTGGTTGCACACAATAATATCGCGTGAGCAATGCAATAGGCCAATCATACCGCAATGGAGGCACTGCCTCCTCTTAGCGAATTTTCCCCATTCATTCTCTATCAGCCACGGTATGCTCAGTGGGCTCAGGGGAGGCAAAAAAGACGCTTACTGCTGATGTAACTGTCCCTGTTGGACAGTGTCACTTTAAAAAAAAATAATAATAAGCAGGTTTGCATGTTTCTGGAGGGTGGGGTTTTGGAGAGCAGCTGTAGCAAAAGGGGATGCTCTGGTTAAGACAGTGAAAACATGATTGCATAGTTTACAGTTACCTGCAGGATTTGCTTCTGCTCTTGATCCTTTTCTTCCTGTAGGGGTGAAAATGTACATCAATTAAAATCAGAGGTTACCATCAAACCATTTTAAGTGAAAGCACAGGCGGTTTAGAAATGATACTGACGCTGCACAATCATTCTAGAGTCTTCCCTTTCCTTACATTGCTTTTCTGATCCTCCTTCCTTACCTCTCGTGCGCAATATATCACCCCGTGGTATGCCATTCATCTACCCCCACTGTTGTTAGCACTGAATCATATAGTTTACCCATGCCTGTCAGGGTTTAGGTTACATCTAAGAAGCATGCTAGGCCTAAACTTATATTCACCATAGACACACATCAAAGGCTCTGACAGCAGTTTCCAAGAATACATTTTTGTTTCTGCCGCACTTCATTTCCACGGTGCTAGTGGTGTTGGCATGTTTATGTCCAGCACTGGGATGCAGGCTTAACACTTTTCTCGTTACTGTTGATTTTCTCAAGCACCTTCTGAGAAAGCCATCTGCAATCCTCTGGCTCATGTATTACAGCTCACACATTTTTTTTTTGCCTTCTTTTGTTAATGTGGACAGTAATATTAGCTGCTCCCTTGGGTTATCATAATTATCAGTGGCATTAAGTGCATTGGTGCAATTTTTGTCAGTTTAAGTGTGAATTGTATGTGAATTGCAGCAGCAGATTAGTGGCTAAGAGGGAAAAGGTCACTGTAACAATGAAACACAACTATCCACATAATATCCTGCAAACAGAGTGTGGTAGTGGCTAAATATCAGGGCTGAAACGGAAAGGTTGCTGGTTTGAGTCCTGCAAGAAGCATTCCTCAATAAAGACGATGTTTTGTATTGTTTTTCAGTTAAATATCTAGAAATAAAAAAAAGATAATTTACAAGACAAGTAACACTGCATAATATGTTTTCAGGGAATATATATATATATATATATATATATATATATATTTAAATGTATCTTTACTACAAAAATAGATTTTATGTTGAAATATTTGGATAAAATACAAGTCTATTTTGTTTAATTGCAGTGACATACTTTTTTAAATTTGAGAAAGTCTATACACTTGTATTTTTGCCTTAAATCTTGGTATCTTATCCAGTGTTGCTTCTCAAATAAATCTTATTTTAAAGTATATTTTTAAGGCATGTTTTAGCTATTTTATTTTCAATATTTTATTTCAGTATTTTTAAATATTTTTTGTTTAATTTTTTAGATATTTTAAATGTAATTAAAAGTCTTTTTTTTTCAGTGTAAGGTTCTTTTGTCAGCTGATTGGGAAAAAAAGTCTGAAATTTACTCCATGAAGAATTTTGTCTCACATTTCAGTGATATCAGATACCATCAGCAAAAAAAAAAAAGTCATGCTGTCAGTAATTCCTCAGTCACGTTTAAGCGAGCCTGCGATGATGGTAAAAGCGGTTTGGACTTGAGACTCTCTTTCGATTGGCTGCGCGGTTCGGGCGGTGGGAGGGGACAGGGGTGACTGACATCACTATAATGGGTCACTTCTAAGTGATCGGGTCAGCTGTGTTTCTGCACATATAGGACGGGGACTTCTGTACACCTGTTCAAGAACCCCAGCGCTGTTTGTGATCTTGCTGACAATCACTGAGAACATCATCATCCCTATAATCTTTTATTTAATGTGTTATACACTGTCACAAACTGTGGCACAAACTGTCACTGCAGCGATACCCTTTCAAAAGGTACTAATATGTACACTTTGGGTACTATGTACTTTTGAACCACTAATATGTACCATTTAGGGTAAACTAAGGTATAACGATGTAACTTCTAGCCTTTGTACCTCAGGATACCAACTCAGTGACAATTTTGTACCTTTTTTTTCTGAGAGAAACACATGCTCTCCGCACATTACGACAGGGAAACCCTTATAGGCCATCAAGAAATTATGAGATACAAGCTCATCCAAATGGAAAATAATGAAAAAAAAAAAGTAAATGTCGCAGTCATTAATCTTTCTGCAGTGAAACCTTAGATATAATCCTGGTGCACATATAAACTCCATCAGATGCTTGGGACTTAAAGAGGGAGTTATAGAGGAATGGATGGTACAGAGCGAAGGGAACTGAAGTGGTAAAGAAATCAGGGCTAGAGATTAGCAACTGCTGCTGACAGGTCACTCCATCAGTCATAGCCTGTTTCACCCTCTCTTCGGGACCTCTCCCTTATAGGGGCTGGTATGGAGGGAGTCAGGAAGAACAGGAGGGAGGGGTCGAACATAACAGCCATGGTCATGAAGCAGAGCTCCAAAATAAAACAAATCAGAAAGATCTAAAAATGTCGGATGTGGAGTCTGTGTTCACGCAATCTGAAGCCATGCTGACAGCTCTTCAAGTCAAGGTTTTCTCCCTGGTGTGAGATTCAACCCTGGTGGTGACTTGGTGGAGAATGAGCATGACTGGAAGAATGCTGTAAACAAGAGGTACACGGAGGGGGTCCGGGTGAAAGCCTTGTTTCAAAATCCCCAATGTCCAATAAGGGATCATTCACAAAGCCTCGTTCACGCACATCTTTCACCAGACCAACACATAATGGTGAAAGACTGAGGGCGGATTCAGAAGACATGAGAAGGTGATGAGTACTGCAAATAATAAAAACAGTTTATTTATTGACATCTTTGTCTTGTTTTCCATAAAACAAAACACATTCTGAACACACTCTAAAAATCAGTAGAAAAACAAAAGAGCTACTGGTAATTTTTTTGTCAGGACATTATCTATAAAATTTACAGACATTTTCTTTAATCCTAAAACACAACACAATGCAAGACGTAATAAAAAATAAATAAATAGGGAAAAACCTATGAAAAATAAATATGTAAAATTCTTTTACATTAACAGACCTTTCTTGAGCCTACACTTTTAAAACAAAAATAAATTCATTTTTAATTTTTAAATATATTACATTTATTAAACAACTGTGTAAAATATTAGGGTATTTTTCTTTTTTGAGCATAAATGTAACAACATTTTGTGAGGTTTATGCTTACAAATAATTTAATTAGTATGAAAATAAGTAGCTTTCACATTTTTATGTATATAATTCTCTAAAGATTTATATTCTCTAAAAAAAGTTGTATTTTCTTGCAAAAAATATGCTTCTTAAGTAAATTAATTTTAAGAATATATTTTTAATGGAAACTAAGACAAAAATACTTATTAAAAACATTTTTGCAGTGAGTTGACAGAATTTGTTTTTAATTGTATATATAATTGTGATTATGGGCTGAAGTGAATCAAGTGTTTGAAAAGGTCAGATCATTCACCCAAGTGGAAACCGTGAGCATGGCATTGTGGGAAATCCATGTTATATTTTGTTTCTACATTATAATTTATAACCTAAACATTAACCCCCAGTTTCACAGTCAAGGCTTAAACCTAGTCCCAGACTAAAATGTAAGTCTGAGCTGTTTCAACTAAAATAAACTTGCACTGACTGATCTTAAAATATACTAGTGCCTTTGTTTTGTCTCAAGATGCACACCAGTAATGTGTTTTCTAAGGCACATTTATAAAAAATACTTCAATGTCCTAATTGAACTATGGCCTAATCCTGGCTTAGTCTAAGCCCCGTCTGTGAAACCAGGCATAAATATTGTCAACTGAACCACATTGTTATCTTTTCAATAAAAGTGGCATCTACACTTCATTACCCCACATCAAGGCAGCAGCATGTCATCATTGATAAGTTAATAAGAAACCAGTAGGGGCCTCTTTTCATCTTTTAATGAGGTGCAAGAGGGTCCTAACAAGGAGAAAAAATATATATTAGGGCTGGGTTTTGACACAAATTTCACGATTCGATTCTATTCTCATTCACAAGCTTGCGATTCGATTCGATCTGGTACACATGCTAAATTTTCCCAAGGAAAAAAATCTCTTAACTAATGCTGTAAAATATACATGAGAGTCAGTTGGTACTACATCACTATAATATTGAAGGTTAAAACTGACTGATTTTTTAGGCTATACAACTGCTTACATTTTTATAATAAAAGTTACAATTACATAATAATATTTCTACTTCAATTCGTTTTTTAAATATAAACACTTAAATGGTGGCTGTCATAAAAAATAAATAAATTAAACAATGAAGAAAAGTAAAAGTTATAATGAATATATTAAATGGTGCATATATTTAGCAAAATGCTCCTCTCTACAGTTTATTTTTCTATCTGACTAATGAGTTTATGGTCACCGAATATGTTTTTCTGAGGTAAATGCGACGTTACATGGCATTGTTTACAAGCCGTTATATTGACGTCCTTGCGCGGCTGAAACACTGATTGAGCGATTACAGCGACCACTCCACATTAACAGCGCCACAATGGCATTTATTGTTTGATTACTGCAATACAATGAACATAGTTTGAAATCTGAGACTTTGTTTCATATTAAAAGTACCAAAGCACAATGCTTACTGCGATTTATTGGATGGGAAGTGCCCTTCAATATGCCACCCATTAACTGAAAACAGGCTAGAATAATCGATTCTTGGGATTTAAGAATCGATATCGTTTCGTAAAAATGAGAATCGATCACAATCGAGATATCGATCTTTTTTTTTACCCAGCCCTAACATATTATATTATATTATATTATATTATATTATATTATATTAATTTACAGACATTTTCTTTAATCCTAAAACACAACACAATGCAAGACGTAATAAAAAATAAATAAATAGGGAAAAACCTATGAAAAATAAATATGTAAAATTCTTTTACATTAACAGACCTTTCTTGAGCCTACACTTTTAAAACAAAAATAAATTCATTTTTAATTTTTAAATATATTACATTTATTAAACAACTGTGTAAAATATTAGGGTATTTTTCTTTTTTGAGCATAAATGTAACAACATTTTGTGAGGTTTATGCTTACAAATAATTTAATTAGTATGAAAATAAGTAGCTTTCACATTTTTATGTATATAATTCTCTAAAGATTTATATTCTCTAAAAAAAGTTGTATTTTCTTGCAAAAAATATGCTTCTTAAGTAAATTAATTTTAAGAATATATTTTTAATGGAAACTAAGACAAAAATACTTATTAAAAACATTTTTGCAGTGAGTTGACAGAATTTGTTTTTAATTGTATATATAATTGTGATTATGGGCTGAAGTGAATCAAGTGTTTGAAAAGGTCAGATCATTCACCCAAGTGGAAACCGTGAGCATGGCATTGTGGGAAATCCATGTTATATTTTGTTTCTACATTATAATTTATAACCTAAACATTAACCCCCAGTTTCACAGTCAAGGCTTAAACCTAGTCCCAGACTAAAATGTAAGTCTGAGCTGTTTCAACTAAAATAAACTTGCACTGACTGATCTTAAAATATACTAGTGCCTTTGTTTTGTCTCAAGATGCACACCAGTAATGTGTTTTCTAAGGCACATTTATAAAAAATACTTCAATGTCCTAATTGAACTATGGCCTAATCCTGGCTTAGTCTAAGCCCCGTCTGTGAAACCAGGCATAAATATTGTCAACTGAACCACATTGTTATCTTTTCAATAAAAGTGGCATCATATCAACTGGAAGAACCGTCTGCTGTTGAGTAACTTTGAACTTCACCTCTTTTTAGCATCAGCAGTTATGTAGATGATCTCAGGGTCATTGCTGGGCTTTGGTGTTTTTCGCTCTTGATGACACTGCAGAAAGCAAGCTGTTTGTGTTGGACACGTCCGTAGCGTGCCTTGCCAACCCCTGCCATGCTACGGGCACGCTGGTATGGTTCATATTTGGTGGCTGGATCAAGGAGACGCTAGGCATGATGATTTGAAAGGGAAGGCGATGGATATGATCTTGTGGCCCCCCAAGTGTTGAAAACCACATGCTGAGTGTCGGCCCTCTGTTGATTGCTTACTTGAAACAGGCCCGATGGAAAATAACATGAACAGACAGATGCACAAATAGAGGGATTCATGTCTGTAAAGGGAGATTTCAGAGGAGTGACCCGTCACAGTCCTGGGAAAGACATTCAACCCGCTCGGATAAGAGACATTCTCAGATATTGGTTAGATCGGATCTCTCTTAACAGTGATTGAGTTGGTTTCCATGCTGACGTAGATTGCTGAGAATTACGCACTCACAGTGCACCATGCTAATCTTGCCAGACACTGCCATGCCCAGTAAGTCAGACCCAACTTGGCTAAATCTCAGAAGGCATAAATAAAACAAGGATTGTGGAGCTGTTACCCAGCCCTAACATATTATATTATATTATATTATATTATATTATATTATATTATATTACATTATTGCTATAGGCTATTGTTTTAATTTACGTGAATATTACAAATGTTCAAATTAAAAAACAACTAAAATTGAAATGAAATTGAGAGCGAGAGTGAGAGAGAAGCAGAGAGAGTTGTCGAGATGACAGATGAGGGCGACATGTGAAAGTAGAAGGGTGAAAGAGGTACCATGCAACTATATTAACACCTGAAAGAAGACTCATCTGATGAATGCTGGTCATTTCACTTGTATATCAATCTTACTGTGTGATATTGAATTTGGAAACATTTTAAAATATGCAATGATTTACTTGTAGTGATGGGCATACACAATATACATTTCTAGTAAATATAAATGCTGAGTAAAGCACAGCTACAACGCCTTCCATATGTGTACACATATGTTTGCATTTGACCTCTTTAAAGTACTTAAAATAGTATGTAAGTCTAGAGGATTTTTGACAACATGCTTACCTTAAAATATATGCAGGCTCGAGGGAGTGTACAAGGTCTTGTATGGCCATCCCTCCTCTTATAATAATTTGTTGTCAATAGATTGAGTAGAGCAGCTGCTAAACTCTTTGTCACTGTAAAGACTATTATTATTTTCCTGTGTGATGTTAAACTGTGCACAAGAGCCTGGAGAGTAACAGTAGGACAATAATGTTCAAGGTGCCCTCTTCTCATGATGTCGCCCATTAATCTTTCCTGTGTACCTTTGATCTGGGCTGTCAGAGAATATGCAACTCACACAAACTGTCAGAATAACCCTCCATCAAGTCAGCATTGTGGTGACACGTTTAGTTTGTGTACTGTCACCAGCACTGTAAATACTGCAGGTCTTAAGCACGTAGACTGGGTTTAAAGTGTCTAGAAAGATGTCTGGTTGCATCACCAGGTGCATACCATGAGATGAGTTATTTCTTACATTTTAGACACACACACACACACACACACACACACAATATTTTCCTTTGTTTTCCAATTGTACATGTCAGTCTGTGTCAGTACCACAAGCACCATGCATTCATATCTACTATTGCTGCTGTGTTTTTTATTTTGCGATATACCAAGATGACAATGAGAAAAACTATTATATAAACTATTTATAAAAATATAAATATTAATATTTATACATACAACAAAATATTTATAAAAATAAAATTCAATAAAATGTTTATAAAATATAATAATAATATTTCTTTTTTATATATATAAAAAAAAAAAGATATTTATAAAAATCTAAAAAATGTAAATTGTAAAATGAAGTTGTTTTAATGTCCATTTTACCTTGTCATTTATATGACTTATTTTAAATAAATATAATAATACCATAACCAGAGACTTTGTTCTCTAGGGCTTTTCATCAGACAACTTAATTTTTCCCCCTTACATAGATTTACTATTTTCCTATGTATTATGTTTTATTTTGCATTTCCTTTTTTTATTATTTCCATGTACTATTTTATTTTTATTTTATTATTCTTACAATGTCAGTTTTCTCTGCCAATTGTATCGCCTTCCTTGTATATCTTTGCAAAAGTTACAAATACATAATAACTGTTTTAAAAGATGCTGAAGTTTTACTTATTTATTTGTCAGTGCCAGATTATTAAAAATATAAAGCAACATCCAATGATGCATTGGTAGCAAGTTACAGATCTTAGCAACAATGAATGCGTCCTGGCACACAGGTGAGGTTCTGCTGATAATGAACTGATAAAGGTGAGGCAATGAGAGCAGCCCTTACCTGCTTTCTTTACTTCAGGCATGATTCCGTTGGTGCTTGGGGTACTACTGGGCATTGCAGGGCTGGATGAGTGTCTTTCGACTCTGAGTCTCTCTGTCTCTGGGTTCCCTTCTTATTAACTCTGTGAAAAAGGGGGAGGAAAAGACATTGCCGAAGGGGAGGGGAGGGGGTCTGTAGGTGGTCGAGGTGCTGATCATGAGGTCCATCCTGTTACCTAAAGCACTCACATGTTACCATCAAACGAGTCAATAAAAGGATATACAGTAGGACCACACACATACACAGTTATGATTATAAATCTAGATATGCAATGCCATGATGAACTGATACTAGGTGCAGAGTGCAAAATAGAAGGGCAGTTTAGCTTATTCAACTGAAAAGTGTGTAGTACAAAACATTGAGAAAGAGTTTGTTTATACCAGAAGAAGACAGAATGGGTTCTTTGAGCAGGGGGTCTGACATTGCACTCACATTACTGTCACGTCTGAAGGACATCTTCACACGCAGCCCAAGGATAAACACAAGTTTTTGTTTACCTTGTGGGAAATGTTATCCACAGCAACTTTGCTAATAGTGAGGTATCAGAACATTTTGACTTTACAAATATATCAGAAGGGAGCCTATTATTTTAGACTAATCTTACCTCATAAAAAACACCTTGATTGAATGATTTACAGAATCTGCGAGTATAGTTGCAGCAAACCTCATGTCAAAGCTCATGATGCCTCCCAAAATGACAATAGCATCAATTTCTTAATCAAACAGACGGATCGGAAAAACAGCAAAGCTGTACTAATCTGAAGTGGATCCGCTGAACTGTATTACAAGACATTATCACTCAGTAATGAGAGACGTTTCTTCATCTCAAAGCTCTGAGTCTTAAATCACACGGTGATTCTTTAATGCTTGAAAGCAGACTGTCGATTAAGTCAGTATCTGGCCTGTCTTCATTCCTGATAAACGAGACGGGTGTATTCCTCATCCCTCAGACACTCATTCTTTTCACACTCTTCCTCTTAGCACCTCTGTTCTCTCTTTATCGTTGTAATGAGAAACAGCTTCCCTTCCACGGAGCGCTCTGTTTCATTAGCTCCTCACGCTTTGAAGACTTGTAAGTTAGGCAGTGGAATTTTAATAGGTGGCAACTGTACGCTATGTTTAGCTAAAATACAGAGTATTGTGTGGGTGTGTGAATGTATAGGACGTTTTAAGAGAGACATCCTAACCATGCCTCCCTCCGAAATAGCATCGGCAGAATGACAATGATTTGTAGGCTAACCTGCACATAGTTTGACACTGTTTGTGTGCTAGTCTGTTTTGCATAAATCAAACCAGACTATATAGGTCTACAGTATATCTGCATTGCTTATTTCAGTTGTTTGATGCTAGTTACCTGTGATTTATGCATAACAGACTAAAACATTACGTAAATGATGTGCAGTGATAATAGTAATCATGACAATAATAATAATACCACAAATGTTATAAATGTAATATAGATAGATAGATAGACAGATATTTTGTATTATATTATATATAATATTAAATATAATTTAAATAATAATACATACATACATATAGATATAGACTTTAAAATCACACTGGCATCCCTGGCAGGTTTACTCTGAGTAACAGGTAGTAATTGTGACACAACTGTCTCAACTCATAGTGAGAGGATGTGAGATTTATGACTGTCCACTGACAGAGGTCTCTCCAAAACAGAGGTTTCTGTTTCCTTTTCCTGCAATATGTATTGCGGTAGTCTCATATGTCATGCAATTCTTCTTGTGGACACAAATTAAGTGGATTGGGGTTGAGAATCAGATGTTAGGACAGGCTCAGCAAGTGACACACCATGTATCTCTTGAAAAACATTAACATTTCAGTCTTATTTTGGAGATGTTTGGTGTCCTAAACACAATACTAATTAAGTAAAACTAGCATGTCATATTGTGTCTGTTTCTCTTATGTGTGCTTTTTCAGTCTTTCTGTGTGGGTTTGGAAAAATACCCAGTAAAGCCAGCATGTCAAATTGTGTTTGTTTCTCTTATTTGGGCTTTTTGTGTTTTTCTGTGTGTGTTCGGAAAAATACAGCGGCAGGCGAAGAGCGACAGAGTGAGTGAGAAAGAAGTGCACTTACCATGGCACACACACCTCTGTTCTGTCTCAGTTTCAACCATGTGCTTCTTGGTATCCACACATTCATCAGAGCTGCGATGATACTTCTACACTGAATTGGATCTCTATGTAAAGAAAATCACGAGTTAGCCAACACCAAAAATGTACAGAGGGATAAACGTTTGAGATTTGTAAAGTCAGATGTACACTTTATTACTTCTAATTAGCTTAACACAGCTAAAGCGGTAGAAATGAATCAACATCTCCTGCTACATTTTAGCCCACCAGAGCTGTTTACAGAGGCCTGTAAGCACAAATGTGCCAGACCTTTACATACCAGCAGATCCTTTTACATCCAAATGACTTTGAAATTCATTCAAACTCTCTCCTCCTTGCTTTAGAGTTTATCTGTGACATTGACTTTGGCCTGAAATAGTGATTGATTGAGGTCATTGACTTGTAGATGTCCTGCTCCATGGGACTACAAAATCTTTCAGAGAACACGGGTGGGTGGTGTGGTTAAGGGTTTAGGGGAACACAAGAGTGTTGTCGGCGCTGAGCCTCGTAAGATCCAGATTTACCACACACTGCCAAAGCTGCACATGAACGGGCCCAAGACAAACAGACCCATGAGCTGAGAATGTCTGACAGCTGACAAAGATAGCCACAGGTCTGCGGGAGCCGGTCTAGAACATTCTCTCCCCAAGTTCGCTTCTGTTTACAGAACACACACTAATAGCTGTATGATTAGCAACATCTTATGAAGCAGGATGGGTAAAATCTCGAAAAGCCATGTCTGTCAAAGGTCAAGCTTTCACGATTAATCTCAACCAACTGTGGCCATAAGCTGCCTTTTTTCTGAATCTCAATAAAAAAACAGTGAATATTTTGTATAAAGCCTCTGACTATAATTATACTAATACTAAATAAATAATGGTTCAAAGTCAAACTAATTTTAACTGAAATAATTTTTTTTTATAGATTTGCTGGTAACCTACCTTCCATTTTAAGCTCTTATCCTACTCTGTTTTCTATTTGAATATATTGTAAAATGTAATTTATTCCTGTGATGGCAAAGCAGCCATTACTGCACTCTCCAGTGCCACATGATCCTTCAGAAATCATACTAATATGCTGATGATTTGCTGCTCCAAAAAACAGTTGAAAAAAGTTGTGCCGCTAATTTTTTTTTTTTGTGTGGAAATAGTAATGCATTGTTTCTAAGATTCTTTGATAAAAACAAAGTTCAAATAACCAGCATTTATGGAATAGAAATCTTTTGTAACAAAATAAACTGTCACTTTTGATCAGTGCAATGCATCCTTGCTGAATAGTACTAAGTATTGAAGTATTAATTTCTTTAAAAAAAATCTTACTGACCCCAAACTTTGTAATTATAGGCCTAATATAAATTGTAACCTCACTTTAAAATAAAATGTCAAGCTCAATACATCACTCAGGCAATCAGGATTTAAAAAGCAGTATCCACCTTATTTTCACTGTAAGAGCGGATGCAGTAATTTGTACATTTTATGGGTCTGGCTTCCTGTGTCATTGGCTTCCACTGGCTTTTTAGCTGTACAAAACAGCTCGTTTTGCTGCTTGATTTTGCAAAGCTAATGACTGAATGTTCAGTAGTTTATATTAGTTTAGTATTGAGCTTATACCATAACCATGATGAAGAGATATTTGGTTTACAGTAGATGACTAGTTATTTATGGCATCAAGGTGCAGAGTGGAGTGGTATTACCAGCATCAACATGATTCAAAACAAACTAGCTCAAATGGCATTGGGCCAAGAAACAAGTCCAAGAGCTACATATAAGAGAATGAAGAGATGAACTTTTAAAGCTCTCCATCATCCACTGATCACCGGTTTCAAAATGCCTGTATTATTTATGAATGGCATGACTTGTAGTAAACAACCATGTTGACATCTTCAACGGTCATCAAATTATTTTATTAAATCAGTAGTAAAAACACAATCCAACAATGCAGTTATAAGTTACGTTTTTCAATCATTATCTCTCCAGAACGATCCTTCGTTTGTAAATGTATGTGTCATTATGCATGTCATTGAACTCAAAATCTGCTTTAAATTATTATGTACAACACAGGAGTCTTTGTTGCCATGGGAATCATCGTCCTCCGCCATTGGCCGCCCCACCTCCGGCTCCGCCTCCAGACTGATCCTGAGCTCCAGACATCATCAGGAAAAGAACGAGAGGGACAATATACATCCACTGTTGATGAAAGAGAAAAGAAAAACACAACAGAAAGTTAACACATTTGTACACAGTTTAAAATGCAACACATGATGGTTCCTCTCCAGAGTCAATGATTAGTTGCAGGACAATTACAAGCCATTGAATTAATTGGTTTCCCCAAGCAAATAATTTTCAGTTTCATCCTTCCTTGCTCTCTCACTGTCCAACCTCCACCACTTACTGCTTCTCACAAATGACTTTCCACTGGCAGGGAGAAATCAGGAGAAATGAGACTGAAAAAACAGGAAAGAGTGAAGCAAGCAGCGTGGGTCATGAACATCTCTGAGCTTGAGACGACAATCCCCTGCTAAAATTACCGGCCAACCTGATTGTGAGGCACCTATTTAATCAAAACACCACTGATCTGGTCATGACCCAGCAGGAAACGTACACAGAAAAGCATAAGGAAACACACAAACAACTGAACACCAAGCTGAAACAGAGGAAGGATCAGAGGATTTGAGTTTGAATGTATGTGGGTGCGTGTGCTGGCCCATATACACACACAACATTGAGAAATGCAGCTGGAGTGACAGACCAACCAAGTAGGCTAAAATGAGATTTCAGTACTTGAAATGAATGGAAATCAGCTCTGCTCTCTGGCGCCCCCTGGTGGGGTCTGTGCTGAACTGGTGGCCATGAGGAACACTGCACCTCCCAGAATCAAATACCACTGGAACACAGCACAGACCAGCACAAAGTCAACACAGACACAGCACAGTGAATGCAGAACAGCCGAGCATGACACATGCTGCTGGGGAATTAAGAGATCAGTCACAAAGAGGGACATTAGTACTGGTAGGCGTATTCAGGACTGGGCGGAACGGACCAGCAGCTTCAACATGGAGCAGAGCAGCAAATGCAATAACGGTTAGCTCAAAATACAACACCCAAAAACATTTAGGCCTAGTAACGGTCAGCTTAGGCACTGCAGTCCACTTGTTCCACAACACAAACTGCTAATCAAACACAAAAATATGCTAATTCTAAAGAGACACAGTAGAGCAAAAAACTGTTAGCAGGAATGGAGGCCATTTGGACAGGAGGTGAAATAAAGGATGAGAGGAGATTAATGTAATAACACAAAATGTTTTGCACTTTTACTACCTAGGTACCGTAGGTGCGAAAAATGACCACATTAATAATTAGTCAAATGCAAACATAATTATTTGTGTGAACTTAACAGAAACCCAAAGTAAAGACTGGCAAAACAGTAATGTGACACATCATACTGAAAAAATAAAAATACTTACATATTTGGCAAAGAAGGATTTCTGCTCTTGTGGGTTTTTGCCTTTCTTTTCCATTTCCTGTTCCATCCTCTCAATGTAGGGTGCTGTTTCAGGTCTAAATCAGAGCCAAAGAGACAAACAGCTGATAACATATGCGGACAATGCAATTTGTGAGTGTAGTGTTTACCTACTCTATTAAGGACAAAGGGAGCCTTGGAATAAAAAAAAAAGTATCAGAAGTAGCAGTCTGAGAGAGAGTGTGTGTGTGCACTGGTATATATGGTTTATGAGGACACAAATGTGTATAATGACATGGGTGCTACAACGTAAACATGGTTTATGAGGACACTTCCTGTGTCCCCCGTAAAACAAAAGGCTTAGAAAACATACAAAACGGTGTTTTATGAAATGCAAAAATTGCTAGTAGTTTTCTGTGAGGGGTTGGTGTAGGGTGATAGAAAATACAGTTTGTACAGTATAAAAACCATTACGCCTATGGAGAGTCCCCGTAAACCACATATGCAAGTGTGTGCGTGTTTGTACTCACGCAGGTGCAGTGACTGGCGCCACGACACTTATTGTTGAGTTAAAGACTTCCAGGTCAACCTCATCCTCCACCTCTATCCCACGACATGACCCAGGGATTGTTACTATGGAAATGCCAATGATGTATCCGCTGACATCAGTGTGAAGGGTGATGACATCACTGAGGTGGGACTCCACCAGAGAGCACTTGGGAGAAAAGCAAGACAAGATTTATAGCTAAAAATGTCCAACTTTAGGATTTTGCATACATACTATATAAAAATATCTGCATTTACATTTATACACACACTACAGCTCATCTCTTATGCTCACCAAGGCTGCGAAATACAGTAAAAACATTAATATTGTAAAATACTAGAATTTAAAATTATTTTCTATTTCAACGTTTTTAAATGTCATTTAGTCTTGTGATGGAATTTATTCATCATTCTTCAGTGTCGCATGATCCTTCAGAAATCATACTAATATGTGGATTTGGTGCTCAAGACACATTTAAAAAAAAAAATCATTATCAATGTTATCAATGCTAATATGCAATGTTAATATGTTAATATTTCTGTGGAAACGTACAAATTTTTCATGTTGCTTTGATGAATAGATAGTTCAGAATAACCGCATTTATTTTAAATAGACTTTTTTTGTAACATTATAAATGTCTTTACTGTCACTTTTGATAAACTAAATGTATTTTTACTGGATAAAAGTATTGATTTCTTTTAAATAAAATCTTACTGACCCAGAACTTTTGAACATCAGTGTGTGTGTATATTTATTAGTGCTGTCAAACGAGTAATCGCATCCAAAATAAAAGGTTTTGTTTACATAATATATGAGTGTGTACAGTGTATATTTATTATGCATATACAGAGATACACACACATACAGTATATATTTAAGAAAAATATGTTATGTTTATATATTACATATATTTATATATAATTTAGGGATGCACGATATATCGGCCACCATATCGGTATTGGCCGATAAATATGTAATCAGGCTCTCAAAAAGTACATAAAAATTTGGATATAGATTTATCGGCCAACATATCGCTTTCAAAAATAAAGAAGTATCGGTTATCGGTATCGGCCAAAATTTTAATATCGGTGCATCCCTAATATAATTTATATTAATATAAATATATACATGTAAACACGTAAATATTTTCAAAATATATGCTGTATGTGTGTGTATCTATATATTCATAATAAATATACACAGCACACACACATATTATGTAAACAAAAACGTTTATTTTGGATGCGATTTAACGTTTGATAGCACTAATATTTACATTTACATTTAGTCATTTAGCAGACGCTTTTATCCAAAGCGACTCACAAATGAGGATATATACACACACACTCAAATATTTGTAATTAAATATATCTAATGTTGGTATTTGCAGGAGGTTGACTTACGGCTCTAACGAACGTAGTAAGGTAACCTTCAGACTGTCTCTCTGTCTGTCGATCCACCTGTAGAGAGACTCTAGGCACTCGAATCCTGTACAGACCGTCAACTGCTGCCACATCCTGAAGGACACAGACAGAGAAAAACTATATAATACTAGAGAGACAGCAGATACGCTTAAAGGTGCCATAGAATGCATTGATACAATATTTTAAATTGCTCTCTGATACTAAAATAGAAGGTATGTGGCTTAGGTAAGGGCAAAAAATCTCCAGAAAAGGTTTTACATGTCCATTTACAACCCTAAGATTTGTCCCTAGAATGAAACGGTCTGTTTTTATCTTATTTGTAAGGGTCATCATGAATAATAATGCTGAGCTCTGCTCTGATTGGCTGTTTCACAGTGCGGCTCATTTCAGTAGCTCACACAGCAGGAAGGAAACACAGGGAAAATATATATTTCAATACTGTCTCTCGCAGTTATATCGTTGGGTAATTATACTGTATATAAAATGCGGGCATTAGGGAGGTGCTATTAATATGCGGGGCATTGACCCTGAATGCACGATGGCTTTTTACTTTCACTTGCGAGATTTGCAGCTAACCATGTCCCTTTAGTGGCTAGTGTTATTTTATTAGAACGCGTTATTTGTTTTCCGTGCCTTTCTGAATACAGACACCAACCCATCCCTGCACTTCACATTCCCTGCACAGCCTGGAACTTAACATTTATTTCCATGATCTGCCATTTTCACTATTATCCTCGCTTGTTTCTTCACAATACCTGCAGAACTTCTGATGATTCGGCT
>NW_015540848.1:66582-72851 GCF_001515605.1 Sinocyclocheilus anshuiensis | reverse complement strand
CTGGAACATAACATTTATTTCCATGATCTGCCATTTTCGCTATTATCCTCGCTTGTTTCTTCACAATACCTGCAGAACTTCTGATGATTCGGCTGTGCAGGTTCGGCTGGTGGCTGGCATAGAACATGGGCGGGTATATGCAAATGTTGGAGGCATAACTATTAGTGATCCCGACTGTAACGTCACAGTCAATGCTATGTTCTGATTCGCCCAGGGTGCGAACTACGGGGGAGCTAGGGGGAGCTCGGCTCCCCTTAATAAGACATGGGCTCCCCTGAAAACGTGACTTGTGAAATTTTGGGGGGTCTCAAAAAATATCGACAATGTGTTATTTTGACATGCAAATCGTGTCGATAAAGTATAATAGGGTAAATCCTGTATAGTGATTTATCCTTGCATAAAGCAAGTAGTGCATACACTTGTAGCTGTCATATATCTTTGTAAGTCATTGTAAGCCCGCAAGCGCACGAACAGCCTCTTCTCACCTTTAGTGTACTCCTGTCTTTCTCAGAGAGCTGGTTTTGGGAGAGATACACACTGTTTTCTCTTCCACCCCTTAATTGCAGGGCACCGCGAAGGCGAAATCTGGGGACATCATCTGAAACAAAGACAAACAGTGACTAAACTGTAAACAGACACACTAATTATAAATCAATTAAGTTACCTTAATACTCACCCACTTCAAATGAGTGCTCTAGTGGCACAGAGAATCCGCTAAAATCGGTGTCCACCGCATCTCCTGACTGGCAGACAAAATCATTCACAATCAGTCATTGTCATACGTTCATTCAGATCAGACAGCAGCATGCTAGCATGCTAACAAGCTCCCTACGCAAGACAGCAAATACACGTACAATACACATCACGTGACTGTGAGGTTTCACAGATATATTGTACTTACTCTTCGACCAGTATTGCATTCGCCAGATTGTGTCCATAACAGCGTTACAGTTAACAGGACGGACAGAATAAGCGACAAGAGTCTTATCGTGGCCATTTTGTCGCAAGCCTTGAAAGACTTCCCCTCTGTGTGCCGGAAGTACGGCGTTTCAAAACAAAAGTCGTAGAAAACATTAAAAACGCCGATCGAAGCACACTTCACTCATGCATTGCAGATTAATTATTATATTAATGCGGTATTTTTAATCGTTGATATGTCTTCCTGATAAGTGTGCTTTGTTTTCTTTAACCATTAGAATGAACTAACGTTAGAGAAATGTTGCCACTTGCCAGGTCTCGCTACAAAAACAAATCCTGCTGCTCTGACACAAGCCCCAACAGCTTGCCTTCCCCGAAAGAATACTTATACTTTTAGCACTCGATCGCTGTTATATTTTAACTACTTTCATCATTCTTCAAGCAAAACGGCTTGCACCAAATATAGGATGTTGGCTGAAAGAAATGGCAACAAATATGTCAATGGAAAAGATAACATATATTAAGAGATAAATATACCATTTTGAGAGTTTGAGGACCTTTCAAATTGTTTTTAAAATGTGGTGGAGTTGGACATATGTTGATAAAAGACTAGGAAAAAAGGTATTTTATTCCATGATCGTTTTAAAAAGTAATTTATTCCTATGTCAATTAAAATGTTAAATGATGAATGAGTGTCTTTTAAGGGTAGGTGATATTTTATAATAAATTAAACTATATGTAGGTCTTTTTAAGGGTGTTTTTGTCCCCCCCCCCTCTCTGTGTGTATTGTTGTTTATGGATCTAACGGTCTTGTTAATGTTTTGTTGTTTGTTGATCCAATGGTCTTGTTAATGTGAACAACTTGAGTCCAGCACAAATTTCCGTTTTCAAATTTTCAAATTTCCATTTCAGTTCAATTTCAATTAAGGTCAAATACTGACAAGCTTTTTTGTTTGTTCTTGTTCTCTCTGTTACATGGAATTTTATATGTACATTTGTATAGTTAAAATACAATAAAAAGATTTTAAAAACTGCTTTCGTTAACTTTATTTAAAGGTGTCCTTGTTGCACATGTTACATGTACTTACTATTATAATAAAAATAAATTATGCATAATTACATGCAAGTAACCCTAAGCCAGGGGTGCCCAAGCTCTGTCCTGGAGGGCCGGTGTCCTGCAGAGTTTAGCTCCAACCCCAATTAAATACACCTGAAGCAGCTAATCAAGCTCTCACTAGCCATACTAGAAACTTTGTAGCAGGTGTGTTGAGGCAAGTTGGAGCTAAACTCTGCAGGACACCGGCCCTCCAGGACCGAGTTTGGACACCCCTGCCCTAAGCCAAACCCTTATCCTAACCCTAACCATATAGTAAGTATACATGTAGTTAGTGAATATTACTCAGTACTTAAATGTATAACAATACTGTAACAAGGACACTAAAATAACGTGTAACCCTGCAACCCTCTGAAGTATAGTAAAATAAAGTACAACATAACTACAAAATACAAATGCAAGCACTTTTCTGTAGACGCTCAAATACGCTGAGACGAAGCGGACCTGGCAACACCGCGCGCAGAGCTGCGGTAGTTTGTGTTGTGGAGCGCTAGAGGGCGCTGTGCGCAGCAGAGCGCATGCAGGCAGATTGTTGAGCGGCTCAGAGCCTCGTCTTTCTCGCCGGGCGCAGTGGCGTACGCCTGTAATCCAAGCTGCTGGGAGGCTGAGGTTGGCGGACCGCTTGAGCTCAGGGGTTCTGGGCTGCAGTGGACTATGCCGATCGGGTGTCCGCACTAAGTTCGGTATCGATATGGTGCTTCTGGGGGAGCCCGGGACCACCAGGTCGTTTAAGGAGGGGTGCACCGGCCCAGGTCGGAGACGGAGCAGGTCAAACCCCCCGTGCCGATCAGTAGTGGGATCGCGCCTGTGAATAGACACTGCAGTGCAGCCTGAGCAATATAGCGGGACTCAGTCTTTTGTGTTTTTCATCACTTTCTCATTTTGAATTGGATTAAATTAATGTATTAACTTGCAAATGTACTTTTTTGATTTAACTTTTAATGTTATTTGGTACACTAGTCAACGTTGTCTATCTCCAAAATTAAAAAATATGCTGATTTATGCGTTTTATTTGCAATATTGCACAAAATTTGGTTCATTTTAGTGGCCAGAAAATAAGTGCTGTACTGCCCCCTCTGTGTACGAAATTGAAATTACACCTGAATTCTGTGCAGCATGAACCACTGAACCAGTAGGAGTCGCTGCTCGCATCATTTTTTTTTATTCAGTTCATGAGAGGGATTTTTCTCCACGGTTATAATCTACATTTAGTGGTCTTTTTTTTTTAGATATCACTTTATGATTAGGCTACTTTATCACGAGTCTGCAATAAACATGGTTCGCTGTAAGATAAATGTTACACAGATTTAAACTTTTCCTGTTAAAACTGTCTCTAAAACGTTTTTACTACGCTTCTATCATGTTTTTTTCCCCTTCTTGGAACTTGGTTACCAAGAAGGCAAGAGTCAGTCAAGACTGGAAAATATGCTTGTGATATAATGAGGCATATAATACGTGATGTGTGCAGAAAACAAAGAAAGTGAAGGTAATAAAATGCACAAAGTGTGAAAATATTATGTGTATACTAGGTCTGAAATTACGTCAAAAAAAGAAAAGAAAAAAAAAGACGTTACTCAGTTTAGTTCAAAGATGTTATGTTCATCACTCAGTAGCCTAATAGCCCAAATAGCCTAATTTGACATTTGGTGGAAATAACATGGTGGTGAAAATGTTTGACTTTCATGTTTATATAATTTAATAAAATAGTCACTGTGGAAAATATTATAATTATATAATTTAATAAAATAGTCACTGTGGAAAATAACACATTTAATAAACTAGTCACAGTGTGGCAAATGTTTTAAGGGAGTTTATTTCTTAAAAGTCCACAGGGCCAGAAGTGGCTGTAATGTACTGTATAATGTAATTATTTAGTGATGTTGTCCTTGGGTCTGACATATATGTAATAAAATGTTTTCCAGTTTAAGCCATTACAGGCATGACCGAAGTTATGTGTGCATAAAAATTTCAATGTTCCCCAACCACCTGAGAACTTACTAATTTGCCTGAACATCTTTCATTGTAGTGAACCTATAAGATAATAACTGCATTGACAACAGTTCCAGAATGGACCATCAGGGCCGCAGGTTAATCACTAGCTTAGATCGATTACAATCAATTACAGTAGCACAGAGTTGTTGTGCTCCACAAACTCATTTTGTTCTATACTGTTCTGTTCCTATTGTACTGTAAATCAAAGTTAACGATTATCTTACACTCTTTCCCCCAATCAATAGTGTACCTATTTGCGCCACTCAGTACGGATTGCCATTAAGAAGGCAGGAGAAAAACAAACACACTCACGCCCTTTCAGTTACACTAATCAGATGACAGTGAGGTAAGTGATACAGCGTGGCGTATTGGCATTTCCATAACTGAACACATAAGAGCGCCTGTATGATTAATAGACTGTTTCAGCAGAAGGGCTTGGGTTCTCCATGAACTCATGCCATGTGATTTCCAAGACATTCCTACTTTGAAATGAATATATACCTCTTCCATCTAGTCATTGCTGTCTGTCAGCACGCCCTCAGACAATGGTACAGCCCCACACTCCTGCAGGACTATAATTAGCCATCTCCTCACTGTAAAGGCATGTGTGTTACTCGTGCGTTGACATTTTGTCATAAAGCGGCGTAACATTTTCTGCTTACATTCCATGATGAGAGTCGTTCTGCTCTTATAGGCTATATTTTGACATATGATTTATATTTTCTTTACCAGGCACATATTACGTGTAATTGAATCAAATAAATTAAGTTAGCACTCTATGAAGCATGAAGTATCTTGTTTCCTGCCTGTTGTCTTCGATATATCACTTTCCTTTCCACTGCATATGTCTTGTGCTTGTACGTGCGTCTCTTCTGTCTCTTCTCCTCTGTAATATTTCTCTTTTTCCCTTTCTCCTTGACACCTGCCTCTCAAGTTGCACTTTCTATAAATAGCACAGTCTCTGCCCAGTCTTCTCTCCCCCAAATTAAAGTTCAAAAGAGCATTTATTGGTGTGTCAAGCTTAATAGAGCGTCACTGAACTCTACACTTCAAGCTTTCGCACCAGGGGCATGACTAAACTCTGATCTCCGCAGTTTTGCCTTAAAGGAGATCTGTACACCATACACAGGGCATTTTGTGATCATTGCATTTCACATTTTTTATTTAATTTATTTTTAATTTTATGGTGTTTCACACCATAATCACAGTGTTAATTTGACATTCTTTTTGTTTTAGTGAGTTTATGGCTTTTGAAGAAAATATCCTTTTAAATTGGTCATTATTGTGTAATATCATATTCATTTTAGTCAGTTTTTCAAAATGTCTTTAAAGTTTAATTGACAAGAATAACATTTTAGTTGATGAAAAGTAAAGGCAAATATTGAAATACTTTATATGCACTGCCGTTTAAAAGTTTGGGGTCAGTGTCTGCCTGTTAAGGCTGCATTTATTTAATCAAAATTTTGTGAATCGTTAAAATGAATGCTTTCTATTTTAATATATTTTAAATTGTAGATTTATCCTGTGATGGCAAATTTGAATTTTCATCAGTCATTACTCCAGTCTTCAGTGTCATGTTCTTTTGGAAATCATTTTAATATAAACATTTCTTATTATTATCAGTCTTAATAGCAGTGATCTGCTTAATGTTTATGGAAACCATGATCCTTTTCCCCCAAAGACTTTGATTAATAGAAATTTTAAAAGAAAAAAAAAACTAAATGTTTTTTTTTTTCAATGTAAATGTTTGCTGTCACTTTTTATTAATTTAATAATCCATTCTTGCTAAATAAAGTATTAAAAAAGTCTTGCTGACTTTAACATTTGAATGGTAGTGTATTAATGTAAACTTATACTACGGGGCTGTTGAATGCTTGAATCTGATTGGCTGGCAAACGTTCCAAGGTGTGCAGTTATTTTCAGGGAAACGCATGGCTTAAGTAGTTCCAGTCAAGTCTTGACCGCATTACATGTCCATATCAGTTTGCCAAGTGATTTCTGTTATTTTAAAGGTCCTTACAGCCTAGAACAGCAAAATAACTATAACCCACCACAACACTGACCAAGGAAATAAATATAGTAAACAACAAGATAAAAATGACAACTTATTTCTCTGTTTTTGCCACAAAAATATGTTTTATTATGTACGGAAAGCACATAGTCTCTTTCTCCCAAATGCACACACACAGAGTACGGACACACACACACACACACACACACACACACACACACACACACACACACA
>NW_015540848.1:59493-66488 GCF_001515605.1 Sinocyclocheilus anshuiensis | reverse complement strand
CACAGAATGCACACACACACACACACACACACACACACACACACACACACACACACACACAGAGAAACATACTTGTGCACAGAAATGTGTTGTTAGCACTGCTCTGACGATTTTATCAGTAAAATAGTTTTGAAGCAGATGAACTTACAGTTTCGCTATTAGTAGAGATGCTGCTGCCGAACACTGGTGAGGGATGCACAGACTCAGGTAATTCACACACGCTTAATCTCTCTCTCTCCCTCCCTCCCTCCCTCTATCTCTCTCTCTCTCTCTCTCTCTCTCTTTCTTGTAACTGCATTAAAGGGATAGTTCACCCCAAAATGAAAACGTCTTAAATTACTCACCCTCATGTCATTCCAAGCCCGTAAGACCTTTGTTTATCTTAGGAACACAAAATTGAGATATTTTTGATGAAATCTGAGAGCTCTCTGACTCTGCATAGACAGCAACACAACTGAAATGTTCCCAGATCCAGAAACTTAGTAAGGACAAAAACGGTAAAACAATTGGTAAAACAGTCCGTCTTCCACCATTTTGGAGAGTACCACGACGCATGCGCCTGCTTTCCCCAGAACGTAATAAACACTTATTACGTTGATTATGTTCTGGGGAAAGTGCGTGCATGCATTGCGGTACTCTCCAAAATGGTGGAAGACGGTAACGTGGAGAAGAATTGTAGAATAAATTATGTTATTTTTGTTTTCTTTGTGCACAAAAAGTATTCTTGTAGCTTCCCAAAATTGAAGTTGTGCCACTGACGTCACGTGGACTGTTTTTTACCGATGTCCTTACTACATTTCTGGGTCTGGGAACATTGCAGTTGCATTGCTGTCTATGGAGGGTCAGAGAGCTGTAAGATTTCATCAAAAATATCTTAATTTGTGTTCTGAAGATGATTGAAGGTCTTATGGGTTTGGAACGACATGAGGGTAAGTAATTAATGACAGAATTTTCATTTTTGGGTGAAGTAACCCTTTAATAACTGCATAACTGCATTACTATCAATGGCTCAAGTCTTCATTGCTAAGTCTAAAATGACATTTTGGAATTAACAACGGAGGCGTTGGATGAGATGCATAAGAAATTAATCCTACACTCAAGAGCATTTTAAAGACAAAAATCAGAGGAATGTCTTGAAATACAACTTTTATATGTTAAAAGTTTTTATATGCGTCAGCATATGTATGTATTTGGGTGAGTTATTTAACCCGGAGCCAGTTGCATAAAAGCTTTAGACTAGTCTTAAAAGTTAGTCATCTAATTGTTTTCTATAAGACTGGCCATATATATATATATATATATATATATATATATTTAATTAATTTCATACATTAAATCGTAGATTAGTCTTAGTTAAATCCAAAAATGATACTGATTACCCCTTTGCTAACTGCTAGTTGGTCAAACTCGTATTTAAGACAGTCTTAACATAGAGGCTAAGTTTATGCAACTGGCCCCAGCTACCAAAGCACACAAAGCTACCTCAGTTTAACTGCTTTCTTTCAATGTTTAGCCTTATTATTTGTAAAACACAGTCAGTGTGTGTCCTGTAAAGATCTATGAGACCGGCCTAATGAATGAGCAGAATTGTCAGCACTTATACTTGTTGAAAAGAAAGGCGTGGTTAGAGAGTTATAAGGTCAAAGGTCAGCCTGTCTAACATAGTTAACCTCTGACAGCATTTCAGCAGCCTGATTCTGTTCTTGACAAGTCTCTCTAATTTTCTGAGGTAAGAATCACTTCATAGATAATCACAGGTGTCAAGCAGCTCCACTGTAATGTGCTTCATACAGGCTGTCAGTTAAAATATCTATGAGTATATCATTCCATTAGTGAATAGCCTGTTTCACAGCACGCCTTATCAAGATAACCAATTAACATAGAGACACCCTGTTTGTTATAATGTTAAACTTTTTTCACCCTTGTCTGTCTTTCGTCTGCTCCTCTTGTCCAAGTTGTATTCCCTTAAGATCTCAAGTAACACTCGTTCTGTCACTCTCTCTCCCTGTATCGCTCTTTTCTCTCCTCACCCACCCTCCTTTATCTTTCTCAAGGATGGGGACGACATGCTTGCCAAGGGAGGAGGGAATAAAAGGAATGAAAGATGAGTAAAGTGTGGGAGAAAGAAAAGTAAGGGTGACCGACATATGACGAACCACCATGCCTGAACCGAAGAAGCCAGGTAAGCCTCTTTAAGTTCATTTCAACATCGATTTTATATTTAGCACAATGGTATATTTTTATCGCTACTATTTGTCATTTTATGTGTCGTGTTAATGTAAATGATGCTCTTTTACTCTGACTGGCAGAATGCTTAAGTGTCTGGCCCATCCATAAAGACATCCATTTGTTGATAATTTCATTCATCAAGCTGAATTACTTAAATCTCGATCACTAGTTCACACTTTTTGTTAGCTAACTACCTGCATAGGTTGAGAAACGTTACTTTAGTTGCTTAATGCATAAATCATGGGTCTGAATGTATAATTTGTTGTAAGGAGATGTTTAGATGGTCTCGGCTGTGACAGGCACTGAAAGATGAATTTTATAGGTTGGGTTGGCAGCAGCAGGAGTGAGAGGTCAATTTTCAGTTTGGGGTTTGGCAGTATGGGCGACTAGACAGAGAAGATACCCAGTTTGAATTATGATTGTGATGATTACTTTAAGACTGGGATACAGTACACGACTTTTAAAATCTGAAGAGGTTTTAAAATACTATTTGTTGACTTTGTATATGGTTACAGAGGAAAACTGGGCATAATACACTAAAACTACTGAGGATAACACATTACCAGACTTTAAGGTGATTCTGAACACAAACTCACACAGAAACATGTGCCTTGTTGCTAGGAGATTTATGACAATATCATATCGAAATATCACACATGTTTGATATCCTCCATCTGGATGAAATCATCGTCTAAATCTGTGTCCATCATACATGATGCGATTTTCTGTGAAATTGGTCAAATGTGAGCTCCCAAAATCTGCAGACTGGCTCTGACTTTTGGCAACTTTAATAGGCAACTCCTCTAGACTGTAACTCTGGCAATATTGTGTTTGTGTATATTCCAGCCTTTAATCATTATTACTAATTATTAACCAATGGACAATGCTCTTCTGTAATGAAACTCAATTGAAATGATCGTAGGTAGAATCACGTTCCAAGAGGACTCATTATATGTGATATATACTCAAAGGATATCACATAAAGCTGCATGAATATGTTGTTTCGCCTGCAGAAAGCCCTTCATTCAAACACTAAATTCTTGATTGACCCTGCAGGTGACATTCTGATCATGATGAAAATGAATCTATCGATTGAAGTAGTGCACAATTAAAAATCAATAGCATATCAAGTATGGTCCTCAAAGTATTAATGCTTATATTTGGAGGGAGTTAGTTCTGAACATACAGTATGATTTAATTTGCTGGCACTGATACAGAGGTAAAAGCTTTTCCTGCCACACCTTTTTATGGAGCTTTTAAGGAGAGCGAGTTGCAGGCATTGAAGTGTAACCAGCAGATAGAATCATTAGCATCAGATATCAGAAGTTGGTGTCAAAGAATACCCATGTTCAGCCATGTAATGATGCTGTGAACTTGTGTATCTGACTGAGGCTCTAAAATATGGCCTCCTTCATTTTCATTGTGCAGTACATGTCTTGAGGCAGAAAGAAATGACAGATTTGACAGACACTGAAAAATCTTCAGGCAAAATAGAGGTTGTGTTTCAAATCTAATCTAAGTCATCCTCATAGAGACGTCATTACTCCAGCAACAGCAGGATAATAAGCAAAACCGCCGCTATGCAGTAATACTCTCAAAATGCATTTAATGTACACTGTGGCTCTAAGCTGCTTAACGGTGGATGCTGTTAAGGAAAACAGATCAGAATGTTTGTAATTACTGTAAATGGAACTGCAAATTCCTGATATTTAGAAGTAGAAAGATGGAATCATTTATAACCATTCTCAGGAAATTGAACCATTTATGCTAAAAATATAAAGAATGATTAAAATTTTAATTAATTTAAAATTAAAAATGTTATTTTTCATTATTTGTTAAAATGATTAAAAACTAATTTATAAAATGCAGATACAAATGAAAAGTCTGTATGAGCATTTTAAAAAAGAACACTACATAGTAAAAAAATTAAGTAATTTCCATAGCAGGGCATTTTTAATTATTATTTTATATTTATATAACCAATTAAATTGTAAAGACAGTAATGCAGACATGCATATTGGCTAATATTTCTAGAAATTGTTTTTTTTTTAAATAAAAAGAATTTTCAGCCTTTGCTTTACACATGAAACTGTTCTATAATGTAAAAAGTTCAGTATTCTGTTAAGTACATCAGTTGGTTGTCATGGGCATGTATTTAACAAACAAATGTCTCCTGAGCATGACCCTTTTAAAAAACACACAAGGTCAGTTCAGTGTCTTTGGTCTTATGTCGCCATCCCGTCTTGAGATCTGCCTTGTCTCTGTTATGATTCAGTTTTTCCTTCTATCTCAGCCCCATGACTCCGTGTTAATCCCAGTCAGAGTGTCAAATAACTGGATCATTTCACCGGAGCGTAACCTGTCCTGTCTTCTCTTGCCTATCCTTCTGTCCCTCTTTCATTTTCTCATTCATCCTACCTCCACACCTCAGACCACACACGAGGCCCCTCTTTTAGTTTATTGATTTTTAAAGATCACATTTACCACCCTCCACTCAAAGTCCCCCAGTCACATACACAGGCCACTTTGCTCAGAGCGGGGAACTGTCAAGATAAAGTCTGTCTGGATCTCCTGAAGCCATAGTGACTGGCAAGGAGCACGATTCCTTAATAAACAGCTTCCAGAATAGCCCCGCGGCCTTGAGCAGCTTTTAGGAGGGTATGCAATTTTACAAATGGGCATGTTGACAGTGGAGACGTGTTCAGAGTTGTGTGTCTCTGCATATTGCTCCATGATTATGGATACTCTGTAATGATAGTACTGTAATAGTGGGTCAAGGCTGTGCACTGTAAATTGTGCATTTGAATTAATATTGGATTGGGGCTGAAATAAAGCCCATGTGATATGTCACATTACAGTTTTTCTGAATAGCTAAAACACTAAACCCCAATCTCTGAACCAAATTCTCACTAGCTTAAACCAATTTGCCGAATAAAGCACTCTTTCTGCTAAACCTTAAACACGTTCAGGCAGTTAGACTCTTTCTGCAAAACTCTAAACACATTCTCTTTCACTTAAACACTTATCACACTGTGATGCATTTGTGCTGCAAAATGCTAAACACAAGCGGCAAAAGTTAAACACAACTAAAGCACAGTTGTCATCGTATACACACAACGATTCAAAATTGTTCACACTTGTTTCTAATGATGTGATCAAACCAACTGTACAAAATATGAGCCAGTTCAGAGTGCACAAGTGGCACAGGGGACTGAATGATGATACGAACAATAGATGGAAACAATCTGAGAAGGAGAGGAGCAAGAGTACATTTAAGAAGTGGAGGATGAGGAGAGAAAGAGTAAGGCTTAGAGAGTGTTATCAAGGCTGGATCTGTCAGACCAGAGGGTTTTTTCTCTCTTTGTCTAGCAAAAAAGACTACATTACTTGTGATGTGGACAAAGTCCTCAGGCCGGACTCAAGCACAAAGACATGATGCTGAGACAGAATTAATCTCTCATTGACCCTGATTTTACAATTGCACAACTTACAGTATTTGAGTGTACTGTAACATGCTATTTATTTAGTGTTTTATTTGAGCTTTTTGGCCTTTGCAGTTGGACTGCAGTATCTTTGCAGTATCCAAGTGCTGAATATATACAAACATTCAGTAGTATTCAATATTCAGCACAATACTATTCTTGCAGTACATACAGTAGGCCTATACACTATATTCACCTTACTCAGTTGCAATTACTATACTTTTTTACAGAATTGCAAAATTGTTTACTCAATACAATATAATTTTTTCCTGTAATATTCTGGATGCTGTGCTCTCCATTTTTCTCTGTAGTGTCTAATGAATGCTCTGTAGTGTTTATTTTATTGACTCGTGTGTGTGTGTGTGTGTGTGTGTGTGTGTGTGTGTGTGTGTGATCTGAGAGCACCGTTTGATTTTGAGTGCAAGTGAAATGGTTTTGCAGTGATTGTTTGATTTTGACGGAAGAGTCAGAGGTTTCGTGAATTTGGTTTGAGTATTTGGATTTGTGTTTAAGGTTTTGAGAAACTGAGTGATGGTTTCAAGAAAAACTGTAATATAAATTACTTCACAAAGAGTCTAATATAATATCCAAGCTTTACCATAATAGTCAAATGTCTGGCCTGTGATAGTTTGAGATAAGTGAAGGATTCCTTCGGACTGCTAAAACGTCCTAAAATGATTATTTGCTTGTGCTGTTTAAGCATCTTCTGTGACAATATTGAGTCTCTTTGTCCATAAGCCTGTGTTGCCCTGCCAGGCTGAAATAATGTTGTTTCTGTCCTGGCAGGACAACAAGAGTTCGGTTCCCTGTAACCCTGCTAATGAAACACCCAGAGTATTGAGTATTAGGGAAGTTTAAGCCTCTTATTTGCCATCTGAAATGTCATCATTATGGTGCTCCCTTTTCCCAAATCTCCCTATTTTCACCACAACACAGCACAGAATGACACAGACACTCTCTGTGAACTCTGTGAACCAAAATGGACATATTCTTGCTTCATCCACTTTTTTGACCCATACACACACAAATATTTAGTTATACATATACAAGTGGTTCTCAACCAGGGGGCCGGTACTAGAGGGCCTCAGCACACCTCCAAGGGGGCTGCAAGATGCCTTAAAATTATTTTAAATAATTTATATAAACAAATGTAAATACATTTTGTCAAGCTCTATAATATTTTATCAGGAAGAAATTGAAAAAAAAAAAAAAAAAAAAAAATATATATCAACATTAAATACACACACACACACACACACACACACACACACACACGCACACACA
>NW_015540848.1:44176-59275 GCF_001515605.1 Sinocyclocheilus anshuiensis | reverse complement strand
GATAGATAGATAGATAGATAGATAGATAGATAGACAGATAGATAGATAGATAGATAGATAGATAGATAGATACTGACTAAAACCAACCCTGACCCCAAAATTTGATGCATATGTTTATACAACTTTATTTTATGTATGAATTGTTTTTCCAAACTGAGGGCATCTTTGGACATCCCCAAAGGGAGGTTTTGTATACCTGAAAATGTTGCTAAGTAATCCCATCCCCCAACCCCCCTTAGACACATACGCACACACACACACACACACACATACAGTAACAGTGACAGTGATAGGTGTCTTAACATCCAATGTCTCATTTCCAGCTGGGGTAGTGTAGCATTACCTCATACCCGTTAACATCACAATGCACTCCTTTTCATGCATCTCCTTCATGATGGATCACACACAGATGTGGGAGCGCTTGCTTTTTGTGTGTTTTAGAATATGTCCTCCAACTTAACGTATGTAATGGGATATGTACTGCATGACCTGATATCGTTGTATGAGTATATTCATAAACCCTGTTGCATATTCCACACACCAGTTTTGCTCAGTCTTCCTCCTGGAGATCTGGAATCATGAAATATTCAAGAGAATCCAATGACCTTGATTAGCTGGTTCATGAGTATTTGATTAGATTTGAACTAAACTCGGCAGGAAGGTAAATCTCCTCGAGCGCCCCGACAAACCCACTGTGCTAATTTCTATCTATTTATCTCTGTTAAATCGTCAACCTTTCCTTCACCGCCCAAAATCTCAGCACCCACAGTATAAATAATTTCCATTTATGTAGAAGCAACATGCCCATTTAACACATTTCTAATGCAACTTTCAAAAGAAAACGTGTATCCTTAATAATTCAATTGCATGAGTAGTGTAAGTATTAAAGTGTTTGCATGACTCAACAGTAAGGATGGCCCACTGACCTGGGAAAAATGTGAAAGAGTTTCGGGACATTTGACCAAACTATTGCTTGTCCTGTTCCATATTTTTTAATACATTTTTTACTATCATTTTTTAAAATTTTGAATGATTTAAGTTTTGTACATTTTTTAAATTTTTTATATTTAACATTTATTTTTAATTATTTAAAAGTATATTATTCATTTGACATTTTTCGCACATATAATTTAATTAAATTTTATATTTTTCCACTGAACATTATATATTAGATACATATTTTAAACATTTTCTGTCAAGCAAATAGAAATGTAAATGATCCTTTACATTTGATGAAAAAATGAATACATTTATATTTGTGAAAAATCGTTATCATCTCTTCGTCCTCAAAAACTTGCTCAAAACTTCTGTTCCTCCCCATAAAAAAACAAAATGAGTTAAAATGTCTAATGTGCTCTTTTCCTGAATGCATGATGATCACTGGCTGTCAAGTTCAGTTACAACTTTGCTTGGTTTATTAAAAATGCAATGTGCTATCCTGAGAGTGGAAAAGATAAAGAGATCACTGTCAGGAAGTAAAGAGGCCATAATTAATCTCAACATCATCACACCATAAACCACACCTTTTGACATTTATTTTATATGATAGCCTGTCTTTAGTTCATAAATACAGGGAGAGAGAATCATTTTGATTAAATATTTTATTTTAAATCATGTTTGAACTTCAGCTCATGTAAATATTTTTATTGAATCAGCTGAAGTGATATTCAGTTTGACAAATTCATGTAAAATTATAACTATTCTTAGAAATTATATTGGTTGTGATTACATACACAGCATGACCCATAGCAACCAGTTTATTTATATGCTCAGATCAGATGTTCGTGATCAAACTGTTTCTGCGTCACGATCTCCCCAATCTTCATCTTTATCCTCACCACCTCATCTTTTCATGTATGTAGGAAAGAGATATTTACGATCTATTTCCATAACTCAAATCATCAGTACTGTCACGCAGAGACTGATAGATATTGTAGCGTTTCTCTTAAGTGTTTCCTCTCGCTGCCAAAAGAATCACTCTCTCCATCCTAATAAAACGGGGAAACTTCATCATGTGCGGCCGACCCTCCCCGCACTTCTATCCACTCCAAATACTTCTAATGCCAAAGACACTCCATCACACCCCCGCTTGTAAAAATAGCTGCTTTCAATCTGGATCTGAGGAGCTGAATGAAGCCTGAGGGGATTTTTTTGTGATATCCTTAGAAACACTACATATATCACTAGGCTGTTTCCATCAGAGTCTGTTTATCCTGAAATTGAAATATTTTAAAAGGAATTCGTTATATTAATTCGGCATCAGAGTTGAAGTGAGGGCCAGCAGCCAGTTTCAACAAACTCCTTACAATAGGAAAACCCTAGTTAATAATAGAATTAAAGGGTTCAGGTCCTTGCACACTGAGTCCGAAATTTTCATATGCACTTTTTATTTTTTTATTTTTTTTCGTATCAAAATGCTTGCTACAGATACGAAAACGCAGAACCTGATCCGAATTTTTTTATGATGGACGAAATTTTCGGAGGCAGTGTGTAAACGTGATTGACAACGTATTTTTTAACGTGCGAAAATTTTGTGTGCAAAGACTCAGTGTGCAAAGACCTTTAGTTCACCCCAAAATGACATTTCTGTCATTAATTACTCACCCTCATGTCGTTCCAAACCCGTAAGACCTTTGTTCATCTTCAGAACACAAATTAAGATATTTTTGATGAAATTCGAGAGCTTTCTGACCCTCCATTGACACCAACACAACTGATATGTTCAAGGCCCAGAATTGTAGTAAGGACATCATTAAAATAGTCCATGTGACATGATTGGTTTAACATTAAAGGGGTCATGACATGGATTTTTTTTTATTTTAATATGTTCAATGAGGTTTACTTATAATGGTAATAAAGTTTTTTTTTTTTTGCACAAAAAAACAAAAACCAAATGATTATTTTCAACCCTGATTCTTACCCTCTCTCTAAAACGTCCTGTTTTTAAGGGGCGTGTCCTCTAAGGCTTGTCAGGAATCGGCCACTGTTATGATTTGCTAACATCATTGCATAGGAAACAGTATCAACACTCCCTCGCTATTGCATATGAGTGTCATTTCCAGACAAAGCATTATGAAATCATTTACTTCTGGATTGTGATTCAGCTGCAGTCAGATCTAGTACCGCTTCATCTTTCAACAAATGTTCTTTGTGAGCTCTCCGTGACACTTTGTCTCGTTTACAAAACAAAATGCTCTGATCAATCCTCTGACACGATCCAGGACACATCAAAAATAAACTATCCACCTGTTCTTTATGCTGAGATTCTTCTAATATCTGTACAAAGATGCGAACGAGCTGTTTAAACCAAACACCTCGAAAACGAATGTTCTTAATCTCCATGTGTCATGACTCAAGGACATGGACTGTGTCAGAAAGCGAATGTGCATCTCTATACTGTATCCAGAGTAGACAAGATAGCGGCAGTGATTGTAATTTCTGTTTGCTTTTGACGGCAACGCAACACTCACATTCAGCATAATCAAGTGTCAGATGTTAAGCAAGTGAACGCCAGTGGGCGGGGCCTATGGTGAGAAAATTACTATTCGTCGATGCCTTGCTCTGGAGGCTGTGTTTAATGACTTTATCAAGAGTATCACGACACATGCGTATGCTGCTGCTGATGTAGAACATGCATGTTCTGCGCCTTGTTTACGAGCAGAGGAATGCACACGCATGCATCGTGGTGCTGTCCGTAATGGTGGAGGATGGTGACGCAGAAGAGAAGAATTGTTGAATAAAATTGTTATTTTTGTTTTCTTTGTACAGAAAAAGTATTCTCGTAGCTTTGTAAAATTATGGTTTAATCACTGATGTCACATGGACTATTTACCTAGGAACATTTCAGTTACTTTACTGTCTATGGAGGGCCAGAAAGCTCTCGGATTTCATCAAAAATATCTTACAGTTTTTGCCTATTGCTTGAACACTATAGACACATGCTTAGACCAAAGTAACAAAACTTGAAGCTTTTGTTACTATACCTTAAACACAGTGTAACCATACCTTAAACAAAAGCGCTGCTTTGCACTTCAGTTGCAATTCTGCAACACACTTGCTCCTGCACACTACACACTATTTCATACATAAGACACTTCGTTCATAAATGAAATCTCACGGGTACCATTGGGAAAACACATCTATTCAAAATACAAAACACATTGGGTGATTGAAAACACTTAGACACACACCTGAAAACACTTACTTACAAAACTGAACACCAATCAGCCAACCACAAATAGGCCTCAGTTGAACCATTTTGAGAACTGTGCAAGCATGGAGGCAGGGAGCGCAAGAGGTAGAGGCAGAGGAAGAGGAAGACAAAGAGAGAGAGGAGTAGGACATGGTCGAAGAGGCTATGCACGGAACAATATTTCAGATGATATTAGAGCAACGTTGGTGGATCATGTGATAAATCATGGCCTGACAATGAGGGAAGCTGGGCAGAGAGTCCACCCACATCTAAGCCGGTTCACAGTTGCATCCATCATAAGGACATTCAGACTGGAAAACAGGTATGTCTTCAACTCTCCACTCCAGACTGTATCTACAGTACTGTACCGTATCACATTACTGTATCACATGTACTGTATTGCAAGTTGGCTAGTGCTCCTTTTGTAACAAAAAATGGTAGTTTTGTGGAACATACAGTACAGTATAGTACATAGCACTGTACCATTGATTGCTGAAGTGTGTTGAAATTTCTTCTGCATTCTACTGTATGGATGTAAATTTACTTTCCCTTCAGCCTGAGGCTTATTCATTTCACGTTTGGTGTGAAAAGGCTTTTATATTTGCCAAAAATATACCTTTTTTTATTTTAAAAACAATCAAGCAAGCCCTGTCCAGATTTAAAAAGTAACGAAAAAGTAACGTAACGCATTACTTTCCATAAAAAGTAACTAAGTAACGTAATTAGTTACTTTTTTAGGGAGTAACGCAATATTGTAATGCATTACTTTTAAAAGTAACTTTCCCCAACACTGGTCATGAGACTGATATTTAGGCATAATAAATGATCT
Organism: Sinocyclocheilus anshuiensis; assembly: GCF_001515605.1. Lineage (NCBI taxonomy): Eukaryota > Metazoa > Chordata > Actinopteri > Cypriniformes > Cyprinidae > Sinocyclocheilus > Sinocyclocheilus anshuiensis. Next base: position 54,254 of record NW_015540848.1, on the reverse strand, counting down.
CTCAGGTAATGTTAGAAATTATGTAGGGATCTTTCTAAACTAGTACATAAGCAGATCAATTACTAATTTAACAGTTATAATAATAAAAAAAGAAACTAATGCTGTGGATACTAACGGAAATAACTTTAAATTGCATTTGTTGTAGAAATCAATGAATACAATTATTACGTTATGGGCACTTCAGTTATAAACTCCCAAGAAAGTGTATAGAAAGTTTGTGAATGATTCACTAAGAGAATCAACTCATAAGAGTCATTTGCTTGTGACTGGAACTACACTGTTTGTGCTTTGTTTTTGATTCCCTAAAAGGAGTCATTCGTAAATCTGACTACACTGGTTCCTTTTAGCTTGCTGAAAAGTTTGAGATCATTAACCAAGACCCAGATCCAGACCAAGATATATTACATATTGTATACAATTATCTTAATTGTAATTGTTACTGTTATTCATACATTTTGTGCCCATACCTAATTTGTTGACAGATTAAAACATTCATTTGGGATTGGATTGGCCGTATAGGATAAATAACAGTAGGCTGCGCTTTCGAAGGGCAGAGATCACAGTTTTTTTGCATTAGTCACACTTGAAACACATTTGAGTCTGACTCTAAACACTCAGACATCCTTTCAGGTTTTGTTTGTATAACACCGTGACAAGTCGTAGTGCATTGGAAGCATATATGTGCTGATATGCGAAGGGCATTTGTCGACATTAGCGCAGGGTGGTGAGGATCGACATGTTAACTCAAGGCCACTCGGAGTGAGGCCCCTGCTTTCAGACTTGACAATGTTGTGAAAGTCTATCTTCCTCCATTGGCCTGTCAAAATGGTTGAAATCAGCTGTGTGTGTTATTATATGACATGTTCTCTCGTTTGTTTTTAGACAACCTGAACTGAATTGTCCTCAATCACATCTGTATTTTGATTAGTCGGGAGGCTTTTGGCTCAAAAAAGACTTTTACCTTTGGTGAAGAAAGAGATATAGAGAAGTAGTGAAGCAAATGTCATAAGAGATTAGCTTCGTGAACATTCCACAGAGGTTAGTTGGCCAAATAGAGTGAGGAAGCGACGAGAGAGAGAGAGAGAGAGAGAGAGAGAGAGAGAGAGAGAGAGAGAGAGAGAGAGAGAGAGAGAGAGAGAGAGAGAGAGAGAGAGAGAGAGAGAGAGAGAGAGAGAGAGAGAGAGAGAGAGAGAGAGAGAGAGGAACACAGAGTAGAGAGTGATTTGTCAGCAAAGGGAAGGAGAGAGTACTAGCGCTGTAAGCTAATGTAACTAAAGTAAGCAAATTCTGAGTACGGCCACAAATACGATATAGTTTCAAATGCTGATGCTGGATTTCAGCCTGCTCTCAATTTCAGGGCATCGTGTGGTTTGTTTTGCTAGGTTTCAGAATAGCTGTGTGACCCAGGGGCCAGTGGGGGATGGCATCTCTGAAACAACCATGGATTAGCAACGTAGGACCTTCCATGTTTGGATCAGACAGAAATGAATAGCGACATAAAAATTTAAATATTCTCCAGACTATATATGGAGTATGTGAGGATGGAGATATATGTAATTGTAGATGTTGTATTTATGGAAATGGATTCACATTATCGAAACAGAGAGAGGCATAGGAGACGAGAGGGCATTAGACCACTCGTTTACACTTTTCTCATATGTTGTTTATGAAGCGTACTTTTAGATATCCGAGTCTGCTCCGTGCTAATTTAACACGACCACATTAAACTCTGTCCATCTCTGATTATCTCTGTCTGGCTCTCTTTCTGTCTTCCTATGAAAGTCCATGTCTCACTCCCTCAGTGTAAAAAAAATAAAAAAGGTAATTTGTGAGATATAAAGTCACAATCGCAAAGAAATCTGTTAGACTGTGTGATTTTAAAGTTGTAATTTATTTATTTATCTATTTGTTTGTTTTGAGGAGAAGGAAAGAGGCTTGCAAAAGGGCTTCCATATTATTTTTATCCATGGATGTCCCTTTCAGAGAAAAAAAATAATATAAATGAGAGGGTTATTTTAATATTATTCATATACTATTATAAAATCATTAATATTTGGAATATACAGTTTTTTAATTTTAGTTTATTTTTAGTCATTTTTATGTGCTTGTCATTGTTATGTGTATATATATATATATTTGGCTAGATAATTTTAATTTTACTTTAGCTTTTAATACTTCATCTTAAACGTACTTATTTGAGTTAGTGGCCGAGGCAACATTTCTTTTTTTTTTTTTTTTATTAAGAGTGCAAAACATATAACATACGCTGAACACAAAACACAAAAACAGCAGTAGAACAGCAATGATAATAACAGCAATGAAAATAAACAGCAATGACAATCTGAATAATAGTAGTAGTATTTAAGTAGTAGCAGCATGCATAATAATAATAATACTAAAGATAGTGATGATAACAATAATACCTTGTGATGACTGCAAGAGTAATATCAATAATAATAAAAGTAATAATAATAATAATGATGTAATAACAATAGTAATAATAATAATGTAATAATGACACATACCCAACACATACCACACCTATCCTAGCTTCTGTGTCAGTGTTCATGTTTTTTTTTTTTTTTTAGGCAACATTTCTAATGTTTGTTTATGTTTTTAGGTTTTTCATAATATTATTTTTTATTTAATTTCAATTTTACTTAAATTAAATACCAAAATAATTTTAATAGTTTTAGTTAACAATAATACTTCGTCATGCAAGCAGATCACCCAATTTGACCCTCAGAGCCGAGTCTAAGGCTGATGATACACAGGGCAACTTTTTGAGCAACATTGCCGGGCAACTTTAGTTAATGTTGCCATCAACAGGCAACCAGGTGAGACACAGGGCCCACAACCGATCTATCCAGATAGAAAATTGTTACCCATTCTGTTGCCCGGCAAAATTGCTCAGAAAGTTGCCCTGTGTATTATCAGCCTAAAAGCCTTTAGGTTTTTCATAATATTATATTTTATTTTATTTCAACTTTACTTAAATTAATTGCCAAAATAATTGTAATAGTTTTAGTTAACAATCAAAACGCTGCTGCTGTGAAGGTGGTTAAGTCTGCAGTACTGTACATCTCATCTGCATTAGTGTTTTAGCACTAGCATTCAGGCTACACTGGCCTCCATTTGACTTCTTACCTCACCTACACTTTTAGAACGTGTGTGTTTGTGTTGAGTGTGAGTGAGTGTCTGTTAGTGTTTAGCACTGTGACTGTGTGTAACAGTGACAGGGACCAAGACTAGCAAGATGGAGAGAGTGCTGACGACTGGAAACCAGAGAAGAGCCAACAGTTGAGTTGAGCAGGAGATCAGGAGCCCTTAGAGAATTTAGGTAGAAAAAATATCATTAGGAAAAGTTATCTGTCTCAATATAGCACAGTGTTATTTTATTATTATTTATATACTGTAGTATTTAATAATATTTTGAAATAGAATTTATTTTTATATTTTCAGTTTTTGTTTAAATGAAAGGTTTCAGTAATTTGTTTATGTGCTTTTTTTTCTTATTTTTTTTCAGTTTTAGGTGTAGTAATTTTAATACTTAAACTTATTTCATTGATCTGCCAAGGAAACATTTCTAATTTTCATTTAAGTTTTATATAATATTTATATTTTATTTCAGCTTTATTTAAAAAAAAACTATAAGTATATATACTTTTTTTTGCTTAAAAATGATAACAATGATATCACATCAGTTACACTTTGAGACACATTTTAAGATACTGCTTTTGCGAAACATAAATGAGTGAGTTAGATGCTCAAATCACCACCAGATTTCTCCTAACCGGCAATATTGTCTTGATTTACCAAGGAAATAAAAGATGATTAATAGATGTTTACTTGAGCTCAACAGACGAGAGCATGAGTATTATATTGGTTTCCAAAGCAAACCACATGCACAGCATTGCAGTGGTGTCAGCGATGGATTTAAGAGGACAGTGCCATTTTAATGAAAAGCTGACTGGGTCCTACACCTCAGCAAAGATTTTTAACTACATTTTAGCTAAGCAAATTAACACTGCCAGGCCAATTAATCAAGGGTAAGGTGAGAGCTGCTCAGAGCATTTGAGAATTTCCCAGTAGAGTTGTTACAGGTCCCTGTTTGTGTATAGTCGTGACCTTCGGCTGTGTGATGAACCCGCTGCTCTGTCCTTTTTCGGGTGGACATCTTAGCCAGCTCCTTAGATCCTGAGGCAGGGGAAGCATTTACAAATTGCTGGATCGCCACATCCCGCTCCTCCTCTGGGACAAGGAGATATACCAGAAGTGCCTGAGGCCCATTAACATATTGCAATCTGAAAGACAAACCTAATCAAAAATAGACGTGTCGGTACTTCGGTATGCAAGCAGATCACGCAATCTGACCCTCAGGGCCGAGGCCAGGTGCGGTGTCTCATATCCTTAATACTAAATAGTGAAGGTCCGACCACTCCTTCCAGGTCCAGAGTCAATTTGAAGCCAAGATTGCGACTTGGAAGGTGACGGTGGTACGATGTAGCAAAGCTGTTTACACCTACTGTAGACCAGAGGAGAGGCTTGGATGCCTGCACTCCAAAATACTTTCAGGCCTTACTCCATATAATGATTTTATTATTATTTGTTTTTTACATGCAGCCCTGAAAATAGGTTAGGCCATCTCATAAGTGTTTTGTTATGTGCATATATAATCAGTGTTTATACATTTATTTATTGTTCTGATTCTGCTCTGAGTCATGTAGAATTTTTTACCCTTTACCTGCTCAGTTTCATGATTTACATATGTGTTTATACTGTATATTTTACATTTACATGTATATACTGTATAGTTTACATTTCTGAACATTATTTTTGCTATTAATTGTAATAATCCAGTGATATTTTTGTATGCACAAGGAGTCTGACAACAGCCGGTATGCTGTTGAAATATGCTTCAAGCATCTTGGAGAGGTTGTCACAGTTCTTCTGGATTTTGTCTGTTTCTTCATGTGATTCCAGGTGGACTGGTTGTCAGACTCCAAACGGAATGTAAACTGATATTACCTACTGACACACTTTAAAGATAGAAAGAAATAACTGGTTTAAAACCATTTTTTGTTGGTGAAAATATTAATGGCCTGGGACTTTTGCACAGTACTGAACAAAACTAATATGAGATAGCAGTTTTGACGTTTACTTTAACATGACCCCTTTTGAATACTGTGATTATGAATTTCATTTGTTTCAGGTGCCAAGGGAGAGAAGGTGGAAGCTCCACCTGCTGGTTTGTACTTGTATCTCTTTACTCTACTAAATGTTTATAATCTGTTTGATTAAATTAATCATTTAAAAGCAGTCAGACTCACTCTCAGTATGTCTTTTTTTCACAGATAAGCCTGCCGAAGGTGGGTCATCTGCTCTGAATCTTGTCATGAACGCCATTTGTCTTCATTCAGTCTGTCAAGGGTACAAGGGGTAGCTTTGCTTCTACAGATTAGCTTTGTGTGTGTGTGTGTGTGTTATGGTGGTTAGTCTGCGCTGTAAGGGGTTAGGATTAAGTGAGAGCTGTGCTATACATTCATTTAACCTGTTCTATTTCATCTTTAAATATAGCAAATACATGAATCATACCTGAAACCAGCTAGTATTGAACCTAAAAGCATTTTTACATATTGACACATATATGCAGTAGGGGTTGAACGACTTCTGTTTTTTTTGAAGTCGATTTTTATGTGATGAAAGTCGAGTCGAAGTCGACTAGTCGCTGATGACGTCATTAATGAACAAATACGTCTGGAGCTGTGACAAACACCTTGTGCACAGCTATGGCATATGACACAGCGCTGCCCACATGGCTATTGCTCCTAGCTTTTTTATCAGTTTTTTTGTCTTTGGGTCGTTATATTTCTCTCAGATTTCTGCTCGTTCTAAATCAGATACAGATAAAGTAGCACAGTAAAGATTACATTAATATGAATGCATTAGTGAGAGCGATTGCGTGTGTGAATTAATTCTACCTGGCAGCGTCTCTCTACTAGTAGTGAAGCTGTGGAATTTAGTTATTAAGAAATATATGCTTGAACTTTTCAGTTTCTAAGCTATTTTATTGAGAAATCACAGAACATTTCCGCGTTGAATGATTCTGTACGCGCTACTGTCTGTAGCCTATGTGTGTGCGTTACAGTGCAGCAGCGCATTAGATTAGAACGGCGATTAACTTACCTGTACAATAAGCTGTTTAAAACGTGCATTATCCCGTTCAATTTCGAGCATCCAGTAATATAATCACACATGTCTTATGGAGCGCTTTCAGAGTATGCATTTATTTGTCATTTTAACTGTTTGTAAACGGAGCGTAAATGTGGAAGTCCTTCAAAGATTTCTTATCCTGTTGCGCCCTCTATAGGACCAGCGACTAGTCGACGTCAAGCTTAAAGCGTCATGGCAGAGCATTGAAGTTGATTAGTCGGTTAGTCGGTGCAACCCCTAATATGCAGTGCATTGCTTAGTTGAACAACAATGTAATTATTAATCATAACGCCATAATGCATAAAGACTTAATAATATGGTTGTGTCACACCCCTGGACTGTTTCCCTCATGTGCTCCGTGACCTGGTTTTCTCTCATGTTTGATTGTGTCATTTGGTTCAGGTGTGTCTTGTTCATTTTCCTCGTCATCGCATGTATATAAGCCCTAGTCTGTGCAGTCTGTGTTTGTCCAGTCAAGTACATCCCTATGTGTGCTCCTGTCTGTTCTGTCCTGGATTTACCCTTGTGTGGATTTATTAAAGACCATTTGCATTAATTTTATCTTCTTTGTGCTTTTATCTCACCGTAGCTTGACAGGTTGACTTAACTGCTTTTATAAATAGAAGCACAGTCGGCAATAATAAATTTAAATTTAACTATGTATTTATGCAGAACCATATTTATTTACTATTCTGTGTCTAGATAATACAGTTTACATAAATTACAGTATATTGTTTCTGCCTACATAACATTAAAGCCTACTTAACTCACTGCCGAAGATGCGTTATAAACAAAAGCCCAGCATATGCTGTGATATAGAAGATAACTTATTATTGCTGTGCTGCATGCATTTAAAAACATGCAATTTTTTTTCCAATTGCAGTGGGAGATGCTGTTACTGGCATTTAAATGGCAAAATGTGAGACTGCAGTAAACACTATTCTAAAAAGACCTTTTATTTCATCTTGAAAAACAAAATGAAATTTGTCAGTGATGTTTAAGTGCCACTTTTTAAGTGCATAATCTATAAATGTATATTTGTATGTGTGTTTATATGCATTTACTGGTGTATGTATGCATTTCTTTGAACAACGTGCACTGAAGCTGATTGTGAGCTTGATTATGATAATGTAGCTCAATACGAGAGTAAACACTAGGCATGTGCATACGTGTTTGCAGTTCTTGGTTCATGTTGTTATGAATTTGGTGTCATAAAATGAACACTGTACTGAGGTACAAATCGTTCCCTCTGGAGGAGAGTTGGCTAACCTAGGGTGAAGGGTGAGACCTGTACACAGTGTAAGGTGGTGTCAACATGTTTACTTTTTCATCAGATGTGCTTAGGATTCACATTTCATTGTGGATTTGTGAATTTATGTTAACAGCCTACAGTGACCCTAAACAGTAAATGCCATTGCATTATACAAATAACTATCAAAACAAATCACGTTTATTCAAAACTGCTGAGTGACATTGTTTGACAGGTATGCTGCTATTCTTTTATTTGTCCAGGTGAGTTTACACTTTCTCTCCAGCTCTAGTTTCCAGAAACAAAACACTGGGACGTAGTTTGTTATAATGTTGGTGTTTAACCCGTCTCTCTGTATGTGCTGCCTTAACCTCATTATGCTTCCATTGTTTTTTTAAATTTAGATGATGAGGGCCGCGACGGTAAGGGAAAGAAACACTCCTTTTGGCTCGCTGTGTGTGTATGCTTATTTGTCAATGTGCAAGTTGCTTTCCTGTGACTGTGCATGTGACCAAATGTCAGTCACTGTCTCTGTCGGTGGTCCGCAGGTCTGTCACAGGGGTTCTGACTGGCCAAATCAAGACCAACAAGCAAACAAGTGGTTTGAAATCTGAGACTGCTTTGGCGAATGCCAGCAAGTCTGTTTCCATTCATGTTAGTTCATTGGTCACTGAACAGTGCTCTCTTTTTTAATGGTCATATTATTTTTTGAGACTCACTATAATAGAAAACAGTCTCGGCTGTCTATTCAAATTAAGTTTCGCCAAAGCATCCAGATGAACAGTATGTCATATTTTAACCCTTACAGGTGCTGTAAGTGATTTTAGGCAAATGAAAAAGCACTCAAAAAATCCCTATTACCTGACAGATATTACTAGAAAGCATTAAAAATGTTATGTTCTTTTGACATTTTTATTATTTTTTAATATTTCAATATGTAGATTATTCTTTAATATTTCTATCCAGCTTTGTTTTTTTTCCAGTTTTAGTCATTTTAGTCCTGCGAGTTAAACCTTTTAATGTTATTTTTCATGTAATATTTATATATATATTTTTTACTTTATTTTAATTATGTAACACCACCATCTGAATACAAATTGAATTTACCACCATTGACTGACATGCAAAATTAATGTATAAAATAGTATATTATTATACATTAGATGTTTGCTTTGTATATTGAGTTGAATTGGAAATGCTAGTTAATAGCTATCTCCCTGTAGACTATGAAGACTCTTTGGTTTCTCCTGGTTTTGGAAAGAAGAGGCATGTCTAATTACTTAAAGGTTAGCAGTGACTAAAATTGTTTACAGCACCTTAAACTATCCCTTTAATTGTAGTTTAGATCAAATAAGTTAACTGGAGAAAATTTGGATATATACTTTGTTTATTAGTTTGTGTATATATCAATGAGTGCTGGTGTGCATAAACCAAAATATATTTTATTTCAACCTCTGGCCATTTTACAAAATATAATTGATATACATACAATACTATTTCATTCAGACTAATTTGGTTGGCATTACATTTATGACTTATTTACCATGACAGACATCACCTTGATGTCTTGCAACCATGTTTTATTTGAACTTATTGGAATCTTTTTAGAAATGCGGTGACCATTTAAGAAACCAAGGTTATGCAGTATACTGATACTCTGAAGTGGTTGTCCCTCTGAAAGTTTTACCATTGGAAATATCTGGATCTGTGTATGAGATCCAGCACTGAAGTGTGGACATTTAGCAACATGAGATTAGGACACCCAGAGCTGGACAAGCATTTTCACAGTGTACATGTTTAGTGGCTGACATTAGTGTTAAACTACTTCTACATCTATCTTATCTGGGTTATGTGTATCTGGGTAAATCATCTTCATAAAATAGGATGGGTGGTTCTAAGATTTATAGGAGAGCCTTATGCAAAACTATTTTGAATATAAGCCAAACTATGCATTGCACTGTGACGTTTCATCCTTGTTCAGTTTATCAAATTAACTTGCATAAACATAAAACAGAGTGAAGCTTTTGTTCTCTGGTTTTATGGAAATGCATGACATTATCTGGGCCTAATCCCACCACAGATAGTATTTGTAGCCGGTGCAGTCTTTAAAAAAGACACACCTTTTGGCTTGTTATATTGTCTGTTTCATATTTACTGTGACTTTTTCTATAGATATGTTATCTGATTCTGAAGGTGAGATGGAATAGAATGCAAAAATTGGTTTTAAAGGAGTCATATGATGCGATTTCAATTTTTCCTTTCTCTTTGGAGTGTTACAAGCTCTTGGTGCATAAAGAAGATCTGTAAAGCTGCAAAGACTAAAATCTCAAATCCAAAGAGATATTCTTTATAAAAGTTAAGAGTTAACCACGCCTACCTAAAACGGCTCATTCTAACACGCCCCCACATGTCTACCATTTTATGGAGGACTGTTTCCTGAACCTGGAAGAGTAGACTACAATGCCGGCTGTTCTGACCCACAGACTGTTAGTACGTTTTTTATAGTAGGAATTTGCCACTGATGATTCAAACGCGAGTTTTGAGCAGTGTAGAGCAGCGCTTGTTGTTTGTCATTTCTCCGATCACAAATGCAGACATGGTTTTATGTTTACGCGG